>NC_142981.1:7630454-7933484 GCF_061535395.1 Colias eurytheme | reverse complement strand
CTATTTATCTTGTAGTATTTAGTTAATTTTGTTTTAAATGTTTTTATATGTAAGTTGATCAAAAGTTTTGATGAATATAAGTGTTGTGGTTATATTTTAAAACGTTTTTATTACTAGAGGATTATCAAATGTGACTTCCGCTGTGTGACTATTTGAGCGGTCACATATACGCTGAATGAAAAGTCACAACATGCCTGAACACATAAAGCAATGTTTACATGGCGATTTTCTTGAGCTATAAAAATATTTTTCTAAGACATTTTTGACTGAGTAGGAAACTACGGCAAAAAGTAGATTTCAAAAATAAAAATTATTTCCCCATACAAATCGCAACAGCTGATTGATCATTTTGCATGAGGAAGTAAAATTTTTTTTTTGAGGAAAAAAAAAAGAAGCATTATGCAGAAAAAGAAACAAAATAAGCCAGCAGAACTAAGAATCTAGACAATGTGCCTTGTATAACAACGAAAGATAATAATGGAACAAAAATTAATTTTTTTCACGATATTTTCATTGGTTTTTTTTTTATTTACAGATTAACCTTCGTGTTTGCAGCGTCCACTGAAACAAGATTTTTTTTATCAAATATGGTGATTGAGATTATTTAAGGTTAATAATAAACGAATCACGAAGACTGATTATCGACTGATTAATTTGATTAGTGCCAATATAAAACATAAAAGAGACTTCTTATTCTTGAATCTTGATAGTAATTTACCCTTTAGATAAATAATAATAATGTGATGGCTTAAGCCCGAACTGATTGTGATAATTTAGTTTGAAGTTAAGTTAAGTTTATAATTATATTTATTATGTGTGCCTGCGTACTTTTTTTTCGCCATGTAAACGCACCCTTTCCCTTTTTAGGTATTCGGTTGTGTGACTGTCCCTATATTACGGAGCTGAATTTTTTAAATATTTCAGTAGATTTTACATTTAATGCCCTTCAAATCAGTCTCTTTAATGGAGAATAATACATAAGTGTAATATTTGTTGCCTTTTCTCTAAAAAAGTATCTAACATTTTAAATGTAAAGATAATAATGACAGTTGAAGTACCAGAGTCACAATACTGAATATACTATTGTTTTTTTTAATTAGCTTAGATCCAAAAGTTGGGAATAGTGAGTGTTTAAAATATACAAAATAACGATTTTAAGTTAATAAATAAACAATATCTAAAAATTCTTATATTTTGCACTGTTTTTCCAGCTACTGAATATAGTCACACAACTGATATAAAATTGCGAGACTTTCCATTGTGTCCTATTATTTTTACAGTTTTCTCATTTTAAACCCATCATATTATATGTTTTCTTGAAGTATATTGAATTTCCGTTTTAAAGAGACCAAAAAAAGTTTAAAATATAATATGTACTATCAAAAAAAATATATTTTTCAAGGAGGGGGTACATTTTTGTGAAAATGCCCTTTTAACACAGACTAATAATAATATCACAGACCACAGACTAATAATAATATACTACGTTTTTAATACATAACCTCATTGCCTTTGCAGTACCTATAAAAAATATTGTAAATGGGTTAAAGCCGTTATTAATTATTACTAACTGCGTTCCTGTAGCGGCTTATATTTGGTAGGTACCTAGTGTATTGATCGTTTTCATACGAAAAATGAATTGTCGGAAAACTTGCGAGATTGTGTGAATATTTGATTGCAAGATCTCATTACAAAATAATATACATAATACAACCTATACTTAAACCGTAGTAAGTATATTATTTCTAGTCACATTTAATTATAAGTATATAAATTAAATAAATATTAAAGGACAATATTACACAAATCGACCTAGTCCCACAGTAATCTCAATTAAGGCTTATGTTGTGGGTACTAGACGACGATAAATATAATTTAATATTTTATAAATACATATATAGATAACACCCAGACCCAAAAACAAATAATCAAGTTCATCACACAAATATTTGCCCTGACCGGGGATCGAACCCGGGACCGTCAGCTCAGTAGGCAGTTACTTTACCTCTGCGCCAACCGCGTCGTTAAGAATATCAAGAATTCTTAATGAAAACATTATAATGATAATAAATCGAAACTAAAGTTAAATACCTACCTACGTCATCTTGTTTTATTTTCTAAATAATCCTATCAGATTACCTTTATAATTTATATGAAGTATGAACCAAAAAGTTTTGAGATTTAAACCGTAGAAAAGGTTTTGAATGATCCTTTGCGTTTTTTTTCTTTATGCGCCTAAAATTAAATATTTCGACATCGATTCCCATAAGAATGAAGTATTTTCCCGTTATAAAAAGTAGCCTATGTTCATCAGGTAGGTATAATTTTTGCTTCGAATGGTGAAATAATTTTTCAAATCAATCCAGTAGTTTCGGATCCTATCCAATACAAACAAACAAACAATCAAATCATTTCTGTTTTGTAGATAAATACGAAAGTTACTCCGTCATAGTAGCGTATTTACAAACTATACATAGCCAGAACGCAACCATAGGAAACTGCTCGTGTATACTTTGTAATGCTGTTTTTAAGTTTGTTATTACAAAATATACACGAATTTTTGCGTACCGATCGTGTATACTTTGTAACGCGGATGCTTGCTTCTTCGTTCCAAACTATACACGATCAGTACGCAAAATATAACTAAATATACCTACTACATCACTTACGCTTGAGTGAAATAATAAATAAGCGTAGGCAATCAAAGACTTGTACAGCTATACCTATCTATCTACTTTTATTCTTCTCGATTGATTCAGTAAAATATGGAATAAAATATTATTAGGTGAGCTTAGAAAAATTAATAGGTAACAGATATAAGGGTTACCTGTGTGTTAGGTTAGGTTCGTGTTTTTTTTAACTACACAAAAATAGAAGCCCCGCGAAGCGGGGCTCAGTCGCCTCGCAACCGTCTTCTTCTGGACTTATTAGGTTCTTACATTTTAGCAATATTGTCAATTGTAAGTCGTGCAGTATAGTCGGGAACGAAGACACAAGCATCCTCGATACAAAAAATATACGACCAGTACGCAACATTACATAGTACATACACAATACACATGCATTTTGATAATAGATTTCAAAACAGCAATACAATAATATAAGCGCGAGCAATGGAAAGACGCCGCGCTTACTCCGAAACATACACGATTAGTCCGCATGCGTACTGGCGCTGTATATTTTGGAGCGCTATTCTTACTTACTTCACTACAAAGTATACGCGAGTACTTGCGTACTGCTGTTGTATAGATTGGAAGGACTTTGTAAAAAAGTTATTTCCAAACTATACGCGATTAGTTTCACACCGTTGCGTACTGGCCTTGTATAGTTTGGAAAGACGCGTCATAGTAGGACAAAATAGAAAATAGTGGGACCACAAGAAAATAGGTATTCCCGCACGCGTCTGAACCGATTTTGACGGAAATTTCGATATACATACACGGTACATACCTACGTTGAAAAAGGACATCTCAATTTTGTTGCATAAATAGGATTCAAGGTGTAGGAACAGGGATTGAATAAGGCACACGGTTGAAGCCGTAGAATGAAAGTTGGTAATTTATAAGATTAAGAGCCCCTTGTACTGAAAGTTTAGGCATTTTAGGCACTGAGATGGCTCGCGCCCGCGTTGCGCAGGAGCCGGCGCGGCATGAACTCCGGTGACCTATGAAGGCGGGCGATTATGCCACAGTATAAATAAATCAGTAGTTCGATTTTATTTGCTATCGTAGGAATGTTGTTGATAAATAAATTTACTACTTATCCTATACCATTAAACGAGCAATATTTGCATATTTATATATTTGTTTGTATATATACAGTGTGGAAATTTTCGATGTGCCCTGAATGGAAAGTACTTGAAATACTAGGGATAGCAAATTTTTCTGAAAGGAAACATTCCTTTTTCAAATTTTATTTTATTATTCAAATCGATAGAAACAATATAAAAGATAATTTATTGTTTATTTCTCGTAAAAATTTTTTGGTCTATTTTATACATACATTTAAAGTTTAAAATGAAACTCTCGTTCTGGATACATTAATTTATTTTCTTCTGAAAATATTGGTAATAATAATTAAAAGTAAAACAAATAAAAAAGGCAAAATAATAATTGAATATAAGTATGTAATAAGTAAGTTAGTGTATTCAACCAACTTAAAAAAGTGTGACTATTTTACAACAATTTGAATAATAATCAATTAATGATTTGTATTATTGTATACAATATCGAAGCTTTTTAAGAAATGTATAAAATACTTTTTTATGAATTATTAATTATTATCATACATCATAATATTATGTTACCGGCAATATATTAAACCCTTCTTAGTAAATGTATGTTATTCCGAGAAACGGTCGGAATGAAATAAATTATATTCGTCACATTACCTATGATATCTTTAAATCTGAACTTTTCCTAAGTAGCAAATGTGGGTGGTTTTTGGGCTAGCGATTAACCAATATGAGGTCAAAACTAAAATCCAAGATGGCGCCGACGAAAATTTGAAATGTTTTTTCACGGAGAAGTGTGCCTGATTTAGTAAAAGCTAATTTTCAGACTGTTTGTATGCATTTCCTGAGAACATTTACTATGGTGGTGTTTATTTTTTTTACACCATATGAAAGTAGAGATTTCAATGAATAAAAGGCACCCCAAGTTTTTGAAAAAAGCTGATATTTTGACGGGTGACTTTTCGATTGAAAATTAGGTTGTTTTTTTGGTATTAATTCAAAATAAGGCGAAAAATAAATATTTTCAATCAAATAAATTACAGTGTATTTGGGACATAATGAAGTAAGTTTCCACCAAATTTCGTACAAAAAAAAATAAATTTTGAAGTAGATAGAAATAAAAGACCAAAAACTTGGTTTTTTGAATTTTTCACCTAAATTTTTAGGTTATGTGAAAAAATTGTGAATACAAAAGTTG
This sequence comes from Colias eurytheme, assembly GCF_061535395.1. Lineage (NCBI taxonomy): Eukaryota > Metazoa > Arthropoda > Insecta > Lepidoptera > Pieridae > Colias > Colias eurytheme. The sequence goes on along the minus strand of NC_142981.1, from coordinate 7,928,553 downwards.
TAGAACTTTTAATTACCTACACTTTTGCCATTGAACTTTTTTCTATAGGACTTATAGTTTTGTCGGAAATCGAGAGAAACCATTTTTTTCTCTTAAAAGCTCCCCCCTCCCGCTTCCCGAACTCGGATTGACCGTAATTTATTTTTCCTTACATTTTTATCATATTCCCCTCCTTTTCTAATGGGTTTCATCCGACTGCGATTTTTTTTTGTTTCAAAAATTATCTAGTTACTCTAGTCTAAATAATTGAAATAAAATTTTGATTTAGATACAAAAAAATTATCAGAATCTATAAAGGACTATATGTATATCCCTCAATAATTTATAGGTAAGAAGATAGATTAGGCTTTTAATTTTCTTAAAATTGTACCGTTTTAGACCCCATTTTTTTGCATTTTATGCGATCATTGTGCTGGGAAAATCGTATTTCAGCGACAATTTTGTATGACGTCGTACAATTTTTATAAGATGATCGTAGATCTGAATATATTATCTTTAAATTAAGATATTACTTTGTTCTCACGTGTAATTGCTTTGAGTTAAAATGGTACCGTAAAATAGCGTTTTTTGTTAAAAATCGGTAATAGCACCCTTAAATACTTAAATGAAAATTTGATTTGATTGAATATAAGTTGATTTAAGAAATGTTAATTAGTAAGATAATATGAACATATTATTATTATTTTACGGTAAGACTGTTACCCGATTGTCTCAATAAGTGCTATAATAAAAAAAATAACAACGTGTTTTATTACAGAAATCATTTACTTTATATACATTTCCTAATACGATATTGGAATTATATATAATTCCAAGGAAGATTATACATTTACTAGGATATGTATGCATTAAATAGTTTATTAAACAACTAGCGGTCCGCCCCGGCTTCGCCCGTGGTACATATTTACGTTTTCTCTACATAAAAACCATCCTCGTACTTCAAGGAATATAATAGAAAAGAATTATCGAAATCGGTTCAGCCCTTCACACGTGATGCCATGACAACGCGAAACGGGTGCAGACCCGCCGCCTTTTTATAGCTCCCGCCGCGAAGCGCGTCGAACGCGGCAACTGACACACAAAAATAATCCTTATGGCATGATTCTGTATTCACGCGCGATGACTTATAGCGTATTTCATGTATAACTTTGGTGTTTCTACACCGATTTACATGATTCTTTTACTATAACCTGCCCAGGAGTATGAAGAATAATTGTGCCAAATTTGGTTAAAATCCGTCGTGTAGTTTTTGTTTCTATAACGAATATACAGACAGACAGACAGACAGACAGACAGACAGACAAAAATTTTACTGATTGCATTTTTGGCATCAGTAGCGATCCCTTATCACCCCTTCATAGTTTTTTTTTAAATATATTTCATGTACAGAATTGGCCTCTCTACAGATTTATTATAAGTATAGATATTTTATACATTTCCTAAGTGGCATCGGCATTGTACACATTTCCTATTAGTTTGAGACCCATTCGTTAAAAAGTCTTCAAATAACGTTTGTTTTATTATCTCGAAACTGCAATTAATAAAAAATGAAAATATTTTTTTTTTAATAATTAATAAAAAATATCCTGTCCAGGATTTTTCCAGTCAAACCATTTTTAATACACTTAATCTATACTTATAATAAATCTGTAGAGAGGCCAATTCTGTACATGAAATATATTTAAAAAAAAACTATGAAGGGGTGATAAGGGATCGCTACTGATGCCAAAAATGCAATCAGTAAAATTTTTGTCTGTCTGTCTGTCTGTCTGTATATTCGTTATAGAAACAAAAACTACACGACGGATTTTAACCAAATTTGGCACAATTATTCTTCATACTCCTGGGCAGGTTATAGTAAAAGAATCATGTAAATCGGTGTAGAAACACCAAAGTTATACATAAAATACGCTGTAAGTCATCGCGCGTGAATTACAGAATCATGCCATAAGCACAGACTAATAATAATATACTACGTATACAACATAAGGATTATTTTTGTGTATCAGTTGCCGCGTTCGACGCGCTTCGCGGCGGGAGCTATAAAAAGGCGGCGGGTCCGCACCCGTTTCGCGTTGTCACGGCATCACGTGTGAACGGCTGAACCGATTTCGATAATTCTTTTCTATTATATTCCTTGAAGTACGAAGTAACGTAAATATGTACCACGGGCGAAGCCGGGGCGGACCGCTAGTTTATTATAAAATTGGTCTCATTCTATTATCACGCCGTTGCATTTCGACTTATATTCGGATCTTAGACCACTAGGATTTGTATACAATTCCTTGATTTCATACATTTCCGGTAACATATACATAATTTAATTTTATTTATTTACATTAAGTATATACATAATTACATACTGATATTATATCTACCTATACATAATATATATATGTATATATATGTATATATCATGTTTTAACTGATGTATTTATTTATTAGTATTTATCATATTAATAGAAATATATCTTTCACATAATATACTCATGTTAAATTATCATTATATACAATTCTAGACTGAAACTCCAATAGTCACTTGGGGTCACTGAAAATCAGTGGTGGTGAGGTATTAATCACCTTGCCATCATATACTGAGTTGGCTCCATTTGTCAGGTCACTCACTGCCACATTACAGTTCTTAGGAATAAGATTATTTTTATTTAATTATTTTTCTTTTTATTTCTTTTTGTTTTTCCTTCGTTTATAAATGTATCTCGTGTTGTGATCTTGACAATAAATGTGTTTTATTTATTTATTTATTTAATGTCCCTTACTGCATGCTTTTCATGCAGTTGTCCGCACCATATGTATTGTGGTCTTTGTCCATACACACTTTCTCCAAAGCCCTGCTTTGGTCTTGTTTGATGTATAAGCTCCTGTATATTAGTAAAAGTTAATCAAATATTTAATTCTTATTTCTTGAAATTTGGTATAGTATTCTTTGTGTGATACAAATCAAAACCAACAGTCAGGTTAGGTAGACTACAATTTACAAAACTGGCAGGGTTGCCATGCAATGGTTGGTGGTTAATGAAACACTTGACTCGACTGTAAGCTTGTATTGAACTGCTTAAACTGTAGAACAACAGGACTATATATTCTAGACGCACACATACAATAGATTACACACTACACTGTAAACTGTAGAAGACATAGTTCACTATATATTTTGTAGTCTTTGATTATTTATACAACAGACTAGAAATAAATACTATGTATGCGATTATACCAGCTATTCTAGCCATCCATTTTAGTGTTCCTTAAAATTAAGTACATCTTAGTCAAAGGACAACTTATTGTGCCCTTGCCCGTAATGCACTCATAATAATTTTAAGTTGAATGTTTGTCATTCTTTATGTACCAAACACAGTCACGGCCACGGCGCTCATTCCATTTTACTGGTATTAAAACAGATGAAATCCTTCATGATCCCATATCCTTCTTAGTAGCAAATGTAGAAATCCCTTTCTTGTGTCTACAATGTTTTTGTGGAGAATCGTATTTACATCTAAAAATCCGAGTAGGTACAAAATATTATGTTGACAGTTGACGTTGACACTTGACGCCAAAGACTTGAAAATAAAAGGTACGTGTACATATATTTACATTAGTGCCATCTAGTGGCTCTGGAAGGAAAAGAACATCAAGTCTGTGTTTAACGTGCCATCTAGTGTGTTAAAAGCAAAAGACTAAGAGATATAATCGAACACGTAGTACGTTATTTCCCCACTGGCGCTTTAATTGCGTAAATTCATAGTGCAACTTTTTTTGTATGGAGTGCACCGTCTGTTGTATACGTAGTATATTATTATTAGTCTGTGCTATAACATATACATAGACATCTAAATAACAAGACACTATTATAGAAGTCGTAAGCGCGCGTGACCTTGTCGCCACTCAGGTGACTTCCAAGCCACCAGTGCGTTCGTCACTGTTCAGTTGCTCTCGAGACGTATGTGTGTAAACATGGTGTGTTTCAGCATTTCCCATTGCGGAAATTCTTCCATAAGTTGTAATTATACTAATAAAGGACTAACATTTCATCGGTATTTTTTTAGAAACCATGCCGTTTTTTCTTAAAATTATAGAATACTTACGAATAATTATAAGTATTACGAATGTCACCATAGAAATCTAAATAATAATGAATATCACAGTCGACCGTTCTTATTATCACGTTTAACACAAATATCAACCTTATTTCTATGTGCTTAGGTTCAAAGTTATATCTATTGAAAATTAACGCCCGCTGTTGTAGAAAAGCCGATTTTTTTCGTATTGGAGCAAAAAAAAACAAAACGTCTCATGTACCTACGGATGTTATTCAAAAATAAACCGTAACATCGTGCGTTAGGATACAAATTAAAAAGCTGAATTTAATATATGTAGTTATATGTTACTAGCGGTCCGCCCCGGCTTCGCCCGTGGTACATATGAAAAATAGATGTTGGCCGATTCTCAGACTTACCCGATATGCACAGAAAATTTCATGAGAATCGGTCCACCCGTTTCGGAGGAGTATGCAGACTAACATTGTGACACGAGAATTTTATATATAAGATTTTTCACTGAAATCAAGCTGTCCAATAAAAGGTATAGTTTACAAATAATTGTGTATGTTTAGCTATCGGTTTAAATGTGTAGATTTTCATTTCATACTAATTATAACATTGTAGCAGTTCTAGTGTCTTGTTATTTAGAGTTCTATGATGTTATGTGTTATATATATACTAGCAGTCCGCCCCGGCTTCGCCCGTGGTACATATGAAAAATAGATGTTGGCCGATTCTCAGACTTACCCGATATGCACAGAAAATTTCATGAGAATCGGTCTGTATGTGAAGGCATCACGTGAAAACTAACTGTTCGATTTCGATGAAACTTGGTACAATTATACCTTATTATCCTGGGCATAAAATAGGATACTTTTTATCCCGGAAAAATACGTAGAAAAAAAAATCTTATTTTTTCTTAATTTTTCCGCGCGGACGGAGTCGCGGGCGGAAGCTAGTATATATATATATATAGTTAGAGGTTAAAAAAAGTGTTTATCATGTAACATATTTTATTTGCACCATTTTGTATAACAAACTTGGATAGGTACTTAATTTAAGATATTTACACTTATTTGTACAATATTTACAATAGCAGTCTTTTGGCAAAAATATAAAAATTAATTAATTCATATCTTATGTACATTATTTCTTACTGTGTTATATTTACTTAAAATTTAGAATGGACAGTTGACGCCCGGATGTAAAAATGAACAATTATCACCCTGTCGACATGAACCTTTTCTTTGAAAATATATACAAACGGCTTTCCGTCCACCCCCGCGACCTCCACGACCTCTCTGGGACATGTCCCAGTTGCCAGGGGCTTTTCCTCTCCAATGTCCCCCTACGCCACGCCCACGCATAGCTCCACGGAAATTTCCAGGCCCAGGAAACCCATCTGGCCCGGGTGGTCCTTGTGGTCCACCCATGTTAAAATCAACAGGATACATATTTTGCTGCATATTAAAGCCGTCAGGACCGACGGGAAACATAGGGTTAGGTCCTCCAAACATATCAGGACCCATCATCATATTATCGGGAGGTACCATTAATCCAGGTGGTAGATTACCAGGCGGCATAGGACCAGGAGGCATACCTGGTGTTGGTATTGGGCCAGGCATTCCGTTTGGCATCATAGGTGGCACTCCATTAGGCCATTCACCAGGCATAATTGGGGGTCCTTGAAAACCAGGAACACCTGGAAATTGTGGACCAGGAAAACTCGCTGGAAATTGCGCCATGTTTGTAGGAAATATTGGAGCAACGTTCGCATTATTGGTTGTAGTTGGAGGGGCATTACCTTTAGGTTCTGGCCAGGGCATATTTCTGAAATCGCTTATATTATCTTGATTTCCTGTTACATCTTCAAGTGGTATAATCGTTGGCTCTGAATATGTGTGTGTTTCAACATCTGGCTCAAGTGGTGAATCAGGAATCATTGATTTATAAAAATATAATGGTTGTAGAGTGCCTTTTTGTCGGATTGCTTGAATATCTTTTTCTTTGCTATTTTTGCCATATTCTACTGGAGTTTGGCCTTCAACATCTATGAGAATTAAAGGTTTCCAACTCGTTTTTTCTTCCATAACATCATCATTTATGAGATTTCTTGCTTTTTGGAATGCTTCTCTTTCATGGACTCTTTCTAAGTATTTCATATCCGTAAACGTCTTTGTAACATTCACTCTTTCAGTTTCGTCTAGTTCAAAGTATTGAATCTCTTCCAATTCTGAATCAGGCTTCCATTTTATGCTTTTCTTGGGACCTTTTCTTTTGTGATAGCAAAGAACCCCTTTTATTCCATTTATTGTTAACGTATGAGGTTCTTCAACTTCAATCTTATTGTCTTTACTTGTATTACTTTCAGAAATTTCAGTAGTTTCATTCTCCGATTTATTTTCATCTGATTTTTCTTTACTCTCCTTGTTTTCATCGTTATCTAAAGTATCTTGATAAAATCTTGGAGGTACAGATTTATTTTCACTGTTAGGACTTGTTATAGTAGGTGTGTGGGGAGGAGATCCATCACTTGAAGGATTACCATCTTTAGATCCACTTGTCCGTCGCTTTCTTTTCTTTGGTTCTTTTTTATTAGTTGCAGAAGCATTTAGAGCGTCCATAAACATGTCACTCTCCTGAAGTACCATCGCTGAAACAAAATAATGTAATTATAATTTATAGTCAGGTCAACTTATATTAAAGTTATAGACTTAATCATTTTACAACACGTCAATAAATAAGAATAAAATGTATAACTGCGGGTATCTAGGATATAAAATAATTAGAAACAATGACAAATCTGGTTTGAAATGTGTGTTAAAACAGGATGTATTAAGTGTATCAGAAGTGTTATTATTTAATAGAAAAAAAAAACTCGATCATTACAAACCAAAAATACCATATCGACGAGTAAAAAATATATAATTATGCAATCCATCTTTATTCGTATAAAATTTAAATTTTGAAACCGAGCGGAGACGCGGCATGCAGCTAACGAAAGAAACTAATTGAAGACTAATCTATCTTATTATATATAAATCTCGTGTCACTATGTTTGACCTCAATGGACTCCTAAACCACTTAACCGATTATAATAAAATTCACACACCATGTGCAGTTCGATCCAACTTGAGAGATAGGATAGTTTAAACATGTAGGTACCACGGGCGAAGCCGGGGCGGACCCTGACTGCTGAGTGTTATAATAGATGTGGATTCATTTTGATAATATATCATAGCTACCGTAGCTCAGAGCCTTAGACAATTTTTATCGCTAAAATAATACTTAAGTGCATAGACATTGGAAAACAGTTGTGGTGCGAAAGGGTGAAGTACACGCGAGCAAGGTCTCGGTAGAAACAAGAAAACTAGTTCATAATACAAATTACAATGTCACCTTTCGTTATAAACAGCGCACTATGGTAGTACTCAGTTATGTATCTGAATACGTCGGATAACTAGATAATTTATCGCATTTTATACGCTGACCTAATAAATTTATTAATAGGATTAATTTATAAATATTAAACACAAAAATAGACCTATTACAAATCTGTATAGTAGATAATATGTAGGTATAAATGTATACCTCTCACTGGCCCGATTTTGATAATTTTTTGTAAGTATTTATGTATAAAGCTTATGAAATATAAAATTACATGTAGGTTCATATGGTACATATATTTAAAATTATTCGAACAGAAAACAAAAATATATTTCTATTTAATTTTCGTCTTTCTGTCTGTGTTTGTACTCGAATCACGTACCTATATAAATTTCTACGTGAATTAAAAATTGATTTTTAAAAATGTAGGTATCAATTGAAAGAAGCTTCAAAATTAAAATAGGTATATTCTTTATTTGGTACTTGTACCTAGTAGGTACATGGATGGATCGATAGTCGATACGGCTGAATAAAGCTAATTTTTCTCCACAAAATCTATAAATTAAAAAATACGTAGCTTACGAAAGCTTGTATAAAATATACTTAGATATCACATTTGCGCCATGTTTTGATTAGGTACCTACAGAAAATATGGATAATAAAAATAACTAAATGAGTTAGAAACAACATAACTGAATCAAGTCAGGATTCGAACCCGAAATAAGGCACATTTAAAATTTATAAAATAGTGATAAAAACAGGTTTTTTTCGATGTACGTATCACAGTAAAAAAAATAATAAAATTATTATATTATAATAAAATATAATACAAATTATAATACAAGTTGGTATTAATATAATAACGAGGGCAGTTCTTAGACTTATTTATTAGATAACACGGAGCGGATCTCTTAATGAATTTTGTAAAAATAAATCCTTGTTTCGATTTTTATACTGTGTGGATGCTAGTATTTACACTAAAACTGTATCTGGGTTAAATTAACGGTAAACTATAAAATATAAATCGACTATTAAAAGAGAAAGTTGATGTTAAATCTCACAAAACCCAATAGACGATTGTTCATGTTCATAAAATATTACGTACTACCGGTCCGCCCCGGCTTCGTCCGTGGTATATATTAACGTTTTCTCTACATAAGAAACACCCTCGTACTTCAAGGAATATAATAAAAAAAGATTATCGAAATCGGTCCACCCGTTCAAGCGTGATGCCGCGGCCGTGACCAAGAAAAACGGGTTTCATTTTTATATATTATATAGATGACCGTGACGTATGTTTATAATGGTGTTGCTCAGGTTTTTTTGAAGTCATTAAATTACAATTATTAAAAATAATAATTAATGTAAGTAAGTAACTAATTAAAAGCATTTAAGTTTTTTTCTACGCGAAAGCTCGGATATGAAACCGGGTTATTAACGGTGCGAGAGATAATTACGCAAATAGGTACCTATGCAAATATTTACCGCACAAGCCAAACCTTTTTATTTACTTCTCTAGACAGTAGAAATACATTTTAATTGTGTATTATTGTTAGATGTGAGATACATTTCATGAAGAACGCTAGTCGAAGAGAGATACCTAAGTCCTAAAATACCTACTTTATTTATTTATATATAGGGTACCTAGTAGTTCCATAATTAGGCAAATGAAAATAAACAAAAATTTCAACAGACCTAGTTTAACATGCAAATTAAAATAAGATAAGAAATAAATGATCTTTTATGAATGTATGATGAATACATGCAAAACTATATCTGATATAAATAATAATTGTACTATTTATGATAATTATAGGCATACAGCATACTTATCTTCGCAATTTATACCTATTTAAATTAGCCTTGTTATTAAAGCAGGTACCTACATTAAAATATATTTCAACCAATTAATTAAAAATATGACCTAATACCTACTACTGATACTGAAAAGATTCCATCTAAATGAATTTGGAATTTAAAAATAGCGTTTGAAATTTAAAAGACATATAATTTGAATTAATTATGAAAGTTGCATATTTGAACTAAACAGTGCAAATTTGAACAAATAATACTTGCAGACTACATGGCGCAAAGAGCTATTGAATATTCATATTATTATTATGTGTATTCTAAGCAACGTTATATATTCTACATTCAAAATTAACAAGAAAACTAAACATAATTAATGGTTTTCTAATAAAACATAAGTTTTGTTTGTTTCTTAAGAGTCCCTAGGCTATTGTATTACTTCGTATTTTTGCCTGACGATGCGAAAGTAGGATTACAATTTTGACCAGTACCTATGAAGGTATGTGGGTCTGGATGTTCATCTCATTCACTCATAGCTTCTAAACTAGTAATCATTAGACAAATACGGTCTTTAGAAGCCTCTTCGTTAGACCGGGAGATACTGACACAAAATTTCGAGTCATTTGTAACAGGATGGCGGTTCTACAGGGGTCTTAGTACGCAATGACAAAAAGAAAAACGATGGCGTGAACGCTGGTACCGGCGGCTTAGTCGCGTGGGCGTTAGTCGAACTCGTCGGAAAATAGCGAAAGTCAAACGATTTGTAACAGTATGGCACTTATTTTTCCTGTAAGTTTGAGGATCAACAAATATAAATACAAAATTTCAAAGAGCTATGTGTTGGAAATCTTCACTTATATAAATTAATAATAAATTAAGTTTTCAAGTATGACAGCACTTTTTCCCCCTACTAGAAGTATGGCAAATATAATAATGGTCACATTTTATCAAATACTCTCCAAAAATCCAAATGCAATACTGGTACAAAAAGTTTGGCGAAATAAAAATTTTTTGCAGATTTTCGGCGGTATGGCGACCATTTGGAATCGTCCGAAAAGTATGGCATGGCGATTTTCGTAAATGGCTGCACGACGATAGTTACCTGTGCAAAAGTTAGCCTGGTACAAATGGTTGAATGATTGTTTTATTTAAATCAACACATTCGCGTCGGTATGGCGGGCTGTAAGTCACACCGGAAAAGTATGGCATGACACTACCGCCTACTACTTTTTTATGGGCTATCGGCAAATTCTAAAATTTTTGTGTTACAAATCGTTTGACTTTCGCTATTTTTCCGACGAGTTCGACAAACGCCCACGCGACTAAGCCACCGGTACCAGCGTTCACACCATCATTTTTCTTTTTGTCATTGCGTACTAAGACCCCTGTAGAACCGCCATCCTTGTTACAAATGACTCGAAATTTTGTGTCAGTATCTCCCGGTCTACGTTGTCCGCTGGTAGTTCGTTATTTTTAAAAGCGTGTTTTAGTAGTCGGATTTAAGTTTTTATATAATCAAATAGGTACATAGCATGAACCTATATGATTCCAAAATGCTCTATCGCTAATCGCTTCTAATAATTTCTTATGAAGAGGGCTTTTGATTGTTTATTAGGTACTATTTAATTTAATACCTATTCCATCGATTTGAAAAAATATAATTCCTTTATTTTTTACATCACCTAAAGTATATTTACATCTTTACCTTGTAGGTAATAAAAGCTAGTTCAAACACATACCTATAATTATTTATATGTATTATGTACCTAGGTATGTAAAATAGGTATTTAGCTAATAAATTAATATTATACCTAGATATAGTTACAGACAGTTCCTTGACATTGTAACAATATCTTCAACTAAAAAAACCCGTTTACGTTGAGATAAGACTACTTTAGTAAGATTATTAATAATCTAATAAATAGACCGTTTGTCTGGATTTTAGGCATGATTTTATCTTGAACTCACAAATCCTTTTCTAAAATCGAGCAGTACCAGTAGTAATTATGTAAAAAGTATATATTTTAATGATTAAAAAAACAAGGTATCTGATAATATCAATTTTTTTCACGTGATTTGCTAAAATACGGTTTGCTCATAAAATATCAAAATATACAGACAATGGAGCATGCCTACTTAATAAATCTAAGTAGTAATACGAATGCATTTCACCAACGAATAATTAGAAGAGTATGGTAGGTTTAAGGTTAGTAGGTACTTACGTTAATGTTATTATCTACTAGTTATATATAAATTATCAACTTCGAAAGCGCACACTTTCCATCTATAAAGATATAGGCTACCTACGAGTTCTTGTCTGATGGAGACGCAGTTTTAAAAACAAAAAAATTAAGAATATTAGGTACTCAAACCTATCTATCAACAAGTTTCTCGTAACCTTACTAATATGTATTTGTAAGGTTATCTACGTTTCAAGAATATTTTAATTACTATCATCGTTGAAGCTGCATAAATTGCAATTATTTTAGTATGAAGTGACCAAAAATTATTCTCTCGAAATTTCTGAGCACTTTCACAGTGACAATGAAAAAACGGGTTGTTAATAAAGTAGGCCACACAGTCTATTAGATATTCATTTTGAGCAAGAGTTTTAGTTCTACGGTGAACCATTTCATTACATTGTGTATAAAATTGATTTACGAACCATTAGTAGAGAAGGTATATTTTTATATTTCAGTAACTAGTTAAATTTAATAAATTACATTTATTTTTCACTGTCGCGACGATCAAAATAGCAATTCTACACTTTAGATCATGTGTTCTGGTAATATATATACGTGTTTATACCTAGCGGGGCCACTCGAGCTAGACTGAAAAAATGCGGCATTGCTTTGCTGATCCAATGATCATGAATTTATTAACAAGATCCAATATTCTACAACAATCTAGAAAGAAATTACGATGAATCCTCAAATCCATCCAGCGGCGATCCATCACTTGTATTTTGTATTACGCTCAGAATAAATAATAATCTGATCGAGCCTGTCCTTACCTAACACTTAGATTTATGTATTAATACATAAACTCCAAGGATTTTTTAATAGAACAGGAATAACTCAGCGAGAAAGTTTTGTTTTTCGAGTTTCTTGCGGAGTCCTTAGTAATTTTCAATATTATTATAAACACGATCAGAAAATGCACACCAGTCTTATAAAATATAAAATTTCGCGGGGATAAAACCTACACCTAGTGTCTGCTATCTGCTACATTATTTTATGGAAAAAACTACGAAATTTTTGTAAATAATTGTGAGGTACGTAGGTAATACACAAGAACGGCGTGCATTTCAAGCTTTTTACTCAATACCTACAATTATAAACTACATTTTACACTTTGACCGTAAGAGCGGTTTCAGACTAGGTAGGTAGCGTTTTATATGTGCGTATAGGCGCGCTTGTATAATTCATGTCGATACTGACACGACTCCACTGCACCGGTTCGAGTGAACAAACCGAAATAAGCCCGTTTACGCGAGTCTGATTTTTTCAAGCACATAATATGCAGCGCGTACGTACTGAAACAACGCGCAGAAAAATACGCTAGTCTGAAATGGCTCTAACGGGAAAGGATCAGGATCGGAAAGCAATACGATATCGTCTACTATGCCCACTAGAGCGTATCAAAATTGCCGTATGTATGTCAATTGTGACGCATCGTGCATGCTTCGTCTGTGCTGATCGGCGACGGCTGTGGGCAAAAGCCTCGTAATTTTCAATACGATTGAGTGTTGATAGGAAAGTGCCAGGCAAAAGCCTGGCACTTTCCTGTTCCGGGCATAGTATGATACTTTGTAGTAGGCCGATTACGGTGCCGGTGTTATATTTTTAATTAAAATTACGGTGATCTGAATTAAAAACTGGAAAAATAAAACTTTTGTTACTGATTATTATTTATTGTACCTGTCCTGTTAGCGATGCCTTCTAATTGATACACAAATCGAAAGGTAGTTTGAGATGCGATACAATCGGTATTATTTATTCTGAACGTAATTCTAGCGAGAGGCCTGCTAGATGGATGAGGCGATTGCCCTCCTAAATTGTTGAGGTACATTGAACCTTGATAATAAATTCGTGAGGTACTTTGCCACAATTTTTTTAAGCCAAGGTCGAGTGGCTTAGCTAGGAAACTTTAAACACACAATTCTAGATCTTCATAGATTTTTATATAGAACAAACGTCTGATGTCGGTACTCACCCGCGAAGTCAATATACCCTTAGATACTCATGTAATGTGGGAACTTTCGCGTTTGATAAAACTAGTGCTTTCTTCTATGAAAATATATACTTAGTGCTTCAGATATTACTTGGATTATATTATTATTGCCTAGCAACTTTATTTACGCAAATAATCGAACAGATACGAAGATTTGAGACACGAAAATTCAGGCTGTCTGTGTTAATAGGGAACTAAAAATTATTAATTTAAAATCTTCAATTATCTATGCCCTGAATTTTCTTTAGGAAGATATAAATGCAGTAACTTCTGGTAGATTTCATCTGGCAGGCATTACGCTCATTGTGGTGTGAAATTTCGAGCGATGTTTTTTGAAAATTTTATCACCACATCGTAGATTGTCATGTGCACACGTATTTTTTTTCGTGTTGAAGTACTTAGCTACAGAATGCACTATTCTATAATTTATGATATCAAAATGAACACATCTCAACATGCTATTAATTAATGTCTATACTGCTCATCATAATCTATCACTTAACCTACTAATCAAACTTATAGCAATATGAGTATTCCAGGTAAGATATTTTCAAATCTTCAGTGTTTATATAAAAAGAAAAACATTGTTAATTTCAGTTCCCGGTCAAATGAGCTAGAAGACTAAAGGAGATATACAATTCGTTTTCTACTTTATATTACTCATTAATTAACAGTTATGATAAATTATCAAAATATAATTTCTTATGTTGTCAAACAAGGGGTCACACAAACAAGCTGAGTAGGTACGTCTTCTCTAGTTAAAATTTGAGAAAGGTATTCTTGCTTTGTTTAATAAAACTCATAATATAAATATGCCAGATTCATCAACCAGAAATAATTGCTTTAAATAATTTTCCTTAATGAATATGAATGAAGACTTTTTAGTTATCTGTTATTTAACATTGCCTGTAGGTTGAGTTTATTCCACTCCTCAAATAAAGTTTATTGCAAGTGTAGTACAGTCTGAGTTACGTGTAATTTCATGTGAACCTATTATCAGTCCTCCATAAAACGGACTGACGAAGACATTTTGATGCGACGACGCCCCATTGGCTCGGCGGCGAGTCCTCGGGATCTTCCACCGAATGATGATTCGTGCATATTTCATATCATCTTTAAACAGATCAGGTCCATATAATTATTCAACGAAAGAGTGTAATTCAATTTAGCATTTATTTGAAAAACCAAATACTTTACAAGAAATAAATTGTTATAACCCGCCAAGTTATACATTTTAGACTTACCACACAAATTACACTTAAAATTATATATGGAAAATGATGCAAATGTTGGCAGCAGTTTTGGCTGTTGCGTATTTCCTGGAAAAATAAAATATATTAGTAACAGTGATAATAAGGGATATAAGAAATCACACTTACGTTTCGGTTTAGCCGGTATTAATTTTATAGAACCCGGTTTCTCCTTTATTTCATTGATTTCTAGCATTTTAGGTTTTTTTTCTGGTGGTGTTTCATTATGCACTGGAGATGGTCTTTTAGGTATTGAAACAGTTGGTGGTAAAGCTGGGGGAGGTTTTTTATTGCTTAATAAAGTCGCTCTTGATGGAGGAGGTTTAACCTCTTCTTCGAGACCATGTTTTCGAAATCTAGAATGAAATGTTTTAACTGTTTTAGGTTTAGGTTCATCTGGCTTCCTGACTTCTATTGATATTGATGGTTTTTCTTTTTTAACATCACTCAACTTTGGAATCTTGCCCAATTTGTGGATTGAAGGAACTTGTGGTTTATCTTCAGCTTTATCATCTTTGTCATCCTTAACTTTGTCTTTTTCAGATGGTTTATTTGAATCCTTATCATCTTTTGATTTACTACTTGATGAACTAGATTTCCTACTACTACTACTATGTTTAGACTTTGAACTGTCAGAGCTATGCCTATGTTTATCCTTTTCCTTATCTTTAGATTTTTCTTTACTATCGCTATGTTTACTTGAACGATGCTTATTTTTGTCACTTGAAGAACTGGATGGTTTGCTAGAATGTTTGGAAGAACTTGACTTAGAAGAACTACTGCTCCTTCTTTCTGACGATTTTTCCTTTTCTTTGTCTTTACTTCTACTTTTTGATTTGTCTTTCACTCTTTCTGTGTCTGATGATGAATCTTTTTTCTGGCTTTTGTCAACCTCAACCTGTGTTATAATTTGTTTTCCATTTTTCAAACTTAATTTTATAATAGGTATAGCTTCATGTTCCCTATCTGATTCTACTGTCTCTTTGACTTCAGATAAGTTGTCAGCAACAGAAGTATCTTCTTCTTCAGGTGGACTTTCTTCCTTTATACTTTCATTTGCATCTACATAGCTGGTATTATTTGACTCATCGCACTTAACCTCATTTGAGTTTTCAACATTACCATTCTCAAAAATTTCAGGTTTAACTACTTCTGATTTTGCTTCTTGTGCTTTTGCAATAATTTGAGGGATATCTGATATAGATATTAAAGTTACTTGTTCACCTTTAACAATTTTTAGCCATTGCTCTACCAACTTTGATGCTAGAACTCTGATATCTACAAAAAAATTTGTATATTATTTTAGGTTTATTAAAATGCACATATACATATTTATGACAAAAAATGTAACAAAACATAAATCATGGTTCTTAACTAGCTAATTGCAAAAATCTTACCGAAATGATTGCCATCTTTTGATAACTCCTTTACTAGTTTTGGATTATTATTTGTTTTTAGTCTTTCAATATCCACAGGACAAAGTAAGAGTAATTCTAACAATTCTCGTACAAGAGGCCAATTTTGTGCTACTATACTTTCTGTTAGCCACATATGTACTAATCGCCAACCACCACAACCCATAAACGAAGCTAATAATTCTAAGTCTGTACATTTTAAAATCTGTATATAAATACATTTAGACACCAGCTTTTTGGAATATGTGGTCATTAATCTGAAATATAAAGAAATCTCTCTCAGTTATTATAAAACATTAAGGCCGGTTGCAGAGCTTGACCGACCATCAGTGCGTACGTCAGTCGCGCTTGTCATATGTATGGAAATTCATAAAACCGTTCATAGCTAGACCGACCATACGCACGCGTATTGTCATGCGCATTAGTGTCATAGTCATACAATTGTTGATGCGTATCGTCAGGACCGACGGTACGCACTGACGGTCGGTCAAGCTCTGCAACCAGCCTAATAATGTATATTGTGTATATTAAAGTACAGTTGCAAGCTACAAAGAAATTTGTACAAAAATCCAATTGACGGTTAACCTAAAAGTGAAATATAGTATAAAGTTATAAACCTTAAATCACGATATTCAAGCGACGCCATATTTTTTGATGTTATAGAGATGTTAATTAAATGGAATGGGGTAAAATCTACATTTAAAAAAAATATCAATACAACTGTCACATCTTAGTAGTCACATAAAGCCAATTCTTTTTAACACTATTATCTGTATGTAATCTTATGCAAACAAGGGAAAATCTTAAGATCATAGGTTTGCAAAAACGATTGTCATTGCTTCGTGAAAGCGGGATGCAAAATATGCAGGCAAAATGGACAGAAATAGGTTATTTCAGGTTAATGTACGAAATTTGTTCCCAGTTTGCAACCACAATTTAGTTCAAATTTTGTATTTTTCTGCTAACCCACTTTCCTTTTGTTGCAAGGTATACAAATCATATTCATAAATTTCAGGACTATAATGAATTATAAGTTCCATTATTATAATTCCACTTCTACACATAAAAATTCTACTATACAGGGAAAAGAAAATAATCTACTAAGTATGACACAGCATAAATAAAACTTTCGTACTAACCTTGCAAGAGGAGTAATAACTGAACCATCTTTGATGCCGCCAGTGTCGGAAAGAAGAACTCTCAAACAATTCAGCAATCTTATTGGTTCAATCCGTGGCTACAACAAATCAATGGCAAATTATTAAACACATAAATAAAACAGTTGAAACAGTATAATATCAAATGGGTAAAATTAAAAATATAAAAATGGGTTATGTGGTTTTATGGATTTAACTTTTTTTTTAATATCACACATTACACAGCATTCCTAAAAGATTTAAATAATGACAAGTTTTTATTTATATGATCTTGATTGAATATAAAAATTTTTGTTATTTTAAAACTTTATAGGAACCAATCCAATCAAGTTTTTATTGTTCATTTGTTTATTGAGACAAAATGAAACGAATTCTCACTAATAAAATGAATAAATTAAGGCCAGACAATAAAATATATAGAAAGCATTGACTATTTGGCAGAAAAAAACTGTAAAATGAATCATGAGTGAATGTTTGTGTACTATTTTTTATAACCCAAAATATTTTATTTTTTAATAGTTATAATATGTGATTATGAATTCGGTCCCAAAGTTATTTTTTGGAGAATCCATAAGCAATTAAGTAATATTCAAACAAATTAAAGTACATCATTAAATAAATCTAATTATGATGATAATCACTGAAACTTAATGACATGTTATTGAAGTAGATTATCCATCAGGCCCCGGAATCACAGACACAATAGAAAATCTATTGTGTCGCGGTCAGATCTGGCCGCTCGGTGGTTGAGAGGTTAAAATCAAAAGGTAAGGTCCAAAGTACCTTACCTTCTGATTTTAACCTCTCAACATTGTCAGAAACTAATTAAAAATAGGTTTCACATGGAGAAAAATAATTAATCTTGCAATTTTGTAATTGTAGAAAGACTGGAGTAATATAGTACAACAAAAATAATTTTGAATCTACTGTGTAAATGTCAAAGACAAAAAAATATCACACAAAACCTTGAAAAGATCGTGTCGACTGTCGACTTTAAAACGACACAATTAAATGTGTTTTGAAAAGATGGATTTATGTATTTTATATTTCAGGGAAATTTTATTATATTTTTAAATTTTATAGTCTTAAAAAGTTTCGTTTCCTACAATGACTCATCAGTATAAGTAGGTTATTTACGCTTTCTCTCGATAATTGATAAACGTCAAACTTATGCGCAAATACCTACGCAGGATATAAGTTCCTCTTGCACACGTTAAAATTTTAAATTCTAATGAATAGTGAATACTTCTTTCGTACATTTATGAGCTCTCAGCTATAGTTAAACTGGTAGTTATTTGTAACATACACGTTGATTACATCACGTAGGTACCTACCTACTTATCACGTTTGTGCGAAGGACCGAGAACATCGAAACAAAATGTCTGCCGAGCCCTAATACATATACTGCAACCTACTAATAAGATGCCCATATAATAAATACTAATTATTATAAATTAAATTTAGCTATAGATTTTTAGTCTAAATACAAATACGATTAGTTGATAGTGATAAATTCGCAGGTGTCAAATATTACGGTCGATGATATATTTGGACAGGAATAACATTTACACTATTATTTTCTTTATAATTGTTATATTTCAGCATTCTTAATATTAACAATAATAACTAACTTACCATTTTAATTTTGTGAATGTACTGCGTTTTAATATTTCAACATGTGGATGACGTGTCGCACTATACCGTGCCACGCCTCGCTTGTAAAACAAAATGGCGTATCATAGTTCCATTAGCTTTTCCCAAGCTTTAACACAATATAGATCACAATATAAACTGTTTAATGAGTTCGTTTAAATTGTTTTAGCACATTATCAACAAAAATTAAGTAACTATACGAATTCACTAAGGCAGTTCTAATTATTTTTAGACTTAGCTAATCAGTAGTATTCCTTACAACTATTTTACTATATTGAGCTCTTTTATCTTAAGAGCAATATTCAGAGGATTATAATTTTATATTTTATTCAAAAATCAAACACAATTTTCCTAATCCTAAGAATCAATTGAAGACCAGGGAAAGATAATAGCTTTCCCCTATTCGATCACCGGCTCAATTCACGTCTTGCAAACGAGATGCCCCGTAGAAGAATGAATTGAAAAATGAAAGCACAATTGAAAGAGTCAACGACCTGTCAATGGCGGAAGTACTAATGAATGAAAACAGTGTTACTATATCTTAGTATTGAAGTCCATGAATGGATAGTATAGTGTTTGTTAAAAATTTAAATAAATGTAATTTACATTAAAACTATCATTTAGAAACAACGTATGTCCTATACTGGTAAAATATTAATAGCTATTCCTATATTTTCCTAAAAAAAGAAAATCTTATTTCAAATTATGTAACCTTATAACAATTTTATACCAAATACAACAATTTTATAACAACATATTTGGTCAGATATATTTTTAATAATTTGTCAGGGTTTCATATATATTTGTTTATGTTCACACACTTTAACCCATTGACCACCGTAAGCCCCGATCGGGGCGCGACACAATAGATTTTCTATTGTGTCTGTGATTCCGAGGACTGATGGATTAAGAGTGCTGCAATTTTGGTGAAATTCATGAACCTGGCAGTACTGAATGAACGATTTAAATTTTCATTCATTCCGGGCATTAATCATAGAGCAACGTAGACAGAGAAAAAAATACTTACCACTTCCTACGACTTCTCTGTCTACGTAGAGCAAAGACCTATGTGACTAGTTTTGGCCTAGCTTTACAACATTAGAAACACAGATTTAAAACCACATTAAAAAAAACACTACAAGTCGTTTTTAAAGTCGATTTTACTTTTGAGTCGACCGGTGGTGAATGTTATAAATATAATGTAATGACGATTCAAAAGTGCATCTAGAAGAAGTCTAATTGAATAAATAAATGTTTGAGTTTGATTGAATAATTATTAATATGATTTTTATTACATTTATTGAAAACTTCCCAATATAAAAGACACAACATACGATTACAGAATCAAAAATGAAAAATAGAAGATATATTAAAAGTAAACTGGTAAAATCACAGAACAGTAAAAAATATAGTCCGGGCATGTTATTTTGTACTTCATTATATTTGTATTTAAAAGGCAATAATTTGACTAAAGCAGATTTTTTATTAGTCGTTACCAAAAACAAAAAGCTTATATCTAATACACTGAAGATTTCAGTATGAACATTAACTTGTAACAAGAAAATATGACCTTGAATGACGCCTGTATGTTTTTTATCCCTTTCACACCCACTTGCCTAGTTAGGTGTGAAAGGGATAAAATAACATACAGGCGTCATTCATACTGAAATCTCCAGTGTATTAGATAAGCTTCTTGGTCGTTACTTAATTCATAGATAACTCTCTATTAAAATATTTCACAATTTCACAGATATATAGATCCCTCTATCAAATCAAATATATCTGTGAAATATTTTAATATTTTGTGCTACACGCGTAGACAGAAAATATTTGTTTATGGCTGAGTACCTATATGTTCTGTGCGTCAGATGACAATGACATTTGACAAAGTGGCTGTTCGGCGTCCGCTGTCGAAGTTCGCATGCATATGATTACGATATAAAATTATAATAAAAAAAATATAATTAATATAATTAATAGAATATAAAACTGATACGTACTTACTACTTAAAAATAGATTAGTTTAAAGTTTTATATGAGAAAAGTTTAAACTATATATAATAATGTGGGGTGATTCTTTGCTGATAGTTTTTATTTCGATATGCACTGCCTTACTAAGTGAAGGTATTATTTTTAAAAATAATTCACAGTGTACTTATTCAATAGCGTTAGATTAGTGGATGAAGCTTATGCTAAGTCACCTATTTTAAATTAATTTCTGATGGGGACTATTTAATAAAATCATCTAATGGTTACCTATGCTTAGCTGAGCCTGAATTCACGATCTGATAATTTCTGCTAGTGTAATTTTTTAAACATTTTTTTTATATTTCATATATTTTTTATTACTGATAAACAAATAATTATTTCACTATTTCAGGATTGACTTGGATTTTAGTATATGGAACAGAGAAGTATCAGAAACTCAAAGTTGAAGTTGAACGTCAAAGTAAAAAATGTATGATATTGTGCTTTAAATATTGAAGTTCGATGTTTTTGAAATTTATTATTTTTTGGTATAATTTACATTAAAATATATAATTTTTTTTTGTTGTTGAAGTGGAGCGACGCAAGGAGGTTCATGGCGATTCTTTAGATAAACAACATAAGAAAAAGATTGAACGTGAGGAAGAGAGGCTTAAAAATAATAATAGGGATCTCAGTTTAGTCAAGATGAAGTCTATGTTTGCCATTGGATTTGCTTTTACAGCACTTCTTAGCATGTTCAATAGCATGTAGGTATCAAATAATATAAGATTATAGAAAAAATTATCATAATGGATTGACCATTTGTTAATTATCTTGTAAGTTCATACAGTTCTTCTAAATGAAATAAAAAAAAAAAACTCCTTTTCACATTTTAATCATAATTGTTAGATTCTAGAAACTTGTTCTTATAATGCTGTTTATAAGTTATGCTATGTATGTAAAATGTGTAATTTATCTATTTAATATGATTATAAAATAGCTTTTACTTAATTGATTTGATTTTCAGATTTGATGGAAGAGTTGTAGCAAAACTGCCTTTTTATCCAATTTCATGGATTCAAGGTTTAAGCCACAGAAATTTACCTGGTGATGATTATACTGACTGCTCATTTATATTTTTGTACATTTTATGTACAATGAGTATTAGGTAAATATACTTTTTCATTAGTTGGTAAAAAGTATATCACTTAATATTATAGATTCTATAATTGGAACTAATAATTTTATTTTTCAGGCAAAATATTCAAAAGCTTTTAGGATTTGCTCCATCAAGAGCTGCATCCAAACAAGGTGGTGCATTATTTGCTGCGCCACCTGGACAATTTAAATAAATCCAGTACACACAGTAATAACTAAAATGTTAGCAAAAATAAATGTACTGTATTGATAATTAATAATTTAATACCATAGAAACTAGGAAAATGATAGTTTGTATAGACTATAGTGTTTATTTTTTTTCATGATAAATTGTTACTGTCAATGTATTTCTTAAATTTATGTTTTTATTTAACGGCATTTATATTTATTATTCCTCGTTATTTCATTTTAAGAAAACATAATGGTTTTTCTTCATGTTATTTTAAATTGATGGAATTTTATGATTTTTGTGTCAATGTTTCAGAACCATAGAAAATAAAACAATCCACTATGATGACATGTTTTTATTTTTATACAATAAGTTAGTAAATATTAAAGTCAACTAGAGGTTCATTTACTAATATTCTATCAAAACCTAATCTTGTTAAATCAGTGGTTGTGTAACGGCCTTCAACAATTAATTCAGCTATGGCTTTTCCTATGCCCGGTGAATGCTGGATACCTGATAAAATAAAAATCGAAATAGCAGATAAATGTTATAAAAAATATATCAAAAATTTTAAATAAAATTTTACCTAATTTTCCAAATCCGGTGGCTAAAATTACATTAATATGATAAGGATGTGGGCCTATAATACCTGATTCATCATATGTATTACAGTCATAAACTTCAGAATCTAAGTTATTCACCTGAAAGAAAAAAGTGGATATAGCAATCTGACAAAATGTAGTATTGCAATAAATGTAATGTAAATAGTATTGCAATTCTGAGCAATGAGAATACATACTTCCATATCTGAAAAGCTTGGAAATCTATTGTGTAAAGAAGGTTTAAATATTCTTTCATAATTTTCTTCATTTGATAAATGCTTATCAGACTTCACTGGTATTTGTCCACAAATAAGATTATTTTTTAATCCATTTCTTCTTAACCATAAGCCAGAAGAGTCCATTACTAAAGGAGAATTCAGGCCAATTGAAGCTTTAGCCGAATTTTCACCCAAAGAATAAAGATTTACTTCCCTGAAAAAATGTTGATGAATGATTTAATATATACTGATAGATAATAATTGTAGCTTTGTTAATAATGCAGAAATATATAATTTTATTTTGCAATGATTATCTAGTCGCTTTAGATCAATATCATATTAATATATCAATGAAATAAAAACTATGTTTAATATTACAATGCATTTACCTTTTCTCTATAGGTAAAGGTATTGATAGAAGTGCATTATCATTTCCACCTTCCGCTAATTTCAGTACTTCTGGTGATTCATATCCATTTGCTAATATACAGACAGCAAATTTTATGGCTCTTTCTTCATTTTCCTCATTTCTATAAACTACTCTACTTAGTTTTTGATAAGACATAGGTTTGACACCTTCTATTAATACATCTCTTTGGGTTTCAACCTCAAATCCAACCACATTGCCATTAACATAATTTGCTCCTAGCTCTATAGATTTTTCCATCATACCTCGCAACAGTGCAGAGGAATCAAATACACCTTCACATTCTGTGCTTAAACATCCTGTAATGCAGTGATTGAAATGTAAGTGTTAAATTGTATAATACTATTATTATATTTTTTTTAAATATTACAGCCTTTACCAAGTTTCACATCAGATACATTAATCCAAGGATATTTTTTCTTAATCTGTTCAGGGGAAAGCAATTCATTTTTGATGGCATACTCTTTAAGTACAGAAACATTCCTTTCTAATAAATCACAATAGTTATCACTTGCAAGGACTAAATAGCCATGCGGTTGAAACCTTACATTAACATTTGTACCCAAATGTTCTTTTGTATTTCTTATAAAATCAGCACAGAATTTTGATAACAGGATATTTTCTGGCAATGAAAAATGATGGCTTATTATCCCTATAGGAATTTTTCGTGGAGCTGAATTATTCTGAAACATTTAAATGGGTTAAATGAGATGTAAAAATTGATTGAGGGGTATTCAATTATAATAATGTAGCAAGAAACATACAAATTCTCTATCCAAAACAACTACATTTAAACCTTTTCCCGCTATAGTCTTCAACCAATAAGCTGCTGATGATCCTAAAAATCCTCCCCCAATTATTACTATGTCTGCATGTTCGGGATGCTTTGAAGGAGGAGTTTCTGTTAACTTTCCAAATCGAATATTGCCTGTTAAAGCTTCTAAAGTTCGTTGCAACGGATTTTGATGTTGCACATAAGTTCTGATATTAATATATTTACGTGAATAAATTTTGCTTATTGAGAACATTTTGAAGCAGAAATATAGTTTTTTTTTTATTATTGATCCAAACTAAGAGTTCATTATAAAGTCTATAGTTAAAATAATTATTATAATATTACTTTTGAGAAACTCGTTATTTGATGATTCTTTTTTCACTACTGAAATGAAATCAAAGAGTTAAAAAGTAACACATACGGGAATGAAATGAATATAAAATATAAATTGTACGACTTTGACATTTCATTTGACAACTGACAAGTGATTGATAATAATAGGCATGACGAAAGATTTTGAAATCCTCTTCCATAATGTGTGTTAACGTTTACTATACAAGAAAAACCCTATATTTCGGTAATATACTTAAATTTAACGAAGATAAAAGCCATTTTTCAAAAAATATTTATTAACTGTGCCAAAACAGTTCGCAGGTGTCATGGCGTAGGCGTGACGTCACTCTTTAGTAAATACGTAATTATTTGTACGCATTGCGAAGAAAATTTAAAAAATATTTATTTAATATGTGTTATAGAAACGAATTACTAAGTTTATAAGTGGTGTGCAGTATTGCAGTGTGAATCCACATAAAAATAATGCTCAAAAATGTGTTAGTAATTATTTCAAGCAAGAAAATAATAAGAAATGATTGTATATAGTTATCCCGGAGAACCCCGAACCATGTATTCGTGAATTCGCAATTATATTTCTGTTCTGAGTCGATAAAGCATACGTGAAACAATAGAAAATAAATAAAAATGCGTATTCTCAACATATTCATAACAACAAATCACATCTGTCGTGAGTTGTTTACTTAAGCGTGACGTCACACGTGTTTTAGTCAAAATGGCCAACTGCAGAATTTCAATGTTTTATTTTATTGATAATCTCATTAATCTTAATGTTTTTAAGATTTCTAAGTCACTATAGTTAATTTATTTATTATACATATTCCCTTAAAACACTAATACGATCATTTATGGTTTACTGTCGTCATGCCTATTGAAGCGTAGACAGCGAGGTAGACAGAGAGTTTCTCTGTCTACGAATTGATGTGAAGCTAAACGTTACCACGACCACAACCACGACAACCTTGTGGATGTTCTGTGCTTGTGGACAACCTGTGTGGACAACCTTACTACGTCAATAAATAGATTCCACCTTGATTCCGCCCTCATAAGGCCTTAGCGTAAGGCCTTATTCAGAAAGAAAGCTGGAAGCTTATAAGCGCTTACCGGCGCTTGTAAGCGCTGGTTCGTTCTACACAAAGGAAGCAGGTTGAAGCAAACCAAGATAAATTTTATATTTCAGCGCCCAGCGCTGACCAGCGCTTGTTGAAGCTTGTCGGCGCCGTTCAGCGCTTATCGGCGCGTGTTCATATATTTTCCTGCGCGGTTACCAGCGCTGACAAGCTTCGGTAAGCGCTTATAAGTTACCAGCTTTATTTCTGCATACGCCCTAATACTTGAACGCCCCTTATCCCTTTACTCCATGGTTTACTCCTTACTTTACTCTTTGGTCTGTTTCTTTGTCTATGGCACTGGCAATGACAACAGACGTCAGACAAATGACAATGATTGTCTTTTTGACATATTATGTCCTAAAACTTGCCTAAAACACTTGCTTTGTATTTCAAAAAATAACCTACAAAATTGCACTATTTGAAAGATTATATTGACTATAAATAAAAATTATTAAATTTAATATTATTTATTTTATGTTACAGTAATCTAAGCCGAGAAATATAATTGAATTTAAGTTTATAATAGCTTAGTTTATAATAAGCTAGCTGTAAGGTACCTTATCATAAATAAATAAATATATAAATAAATGGATTCTAAATATACATCATTTGGGAAGGACAAAGATCAGAAGAGACATTTCGATATTAAGGCAAAAAGGATTAAGCTAAGTATCGATAATAAGAAGCCGGTTGACCAAAAACTTGAAAATAAAATAAATGGATCCGTTCTTCCTCCAAGTAATAATGTTAATGTTATCTCTGAAGATTTTCAACAGTCCAGAAAATTATTGCCAGTTTACACTGTTCGAAATAGGTGAGTTTGTTTATCCTTGTATGATAATTGATATAACATAAGATTGGTTTCAGAAACATTTTGCAATTTTTTCTTAATTTTAGACTTATTGAAGAGATAAAGAAGTACAACACAATGATATTGATAGGTGAAACAGGGTGTGGAAAAACTACCCAAATCCCCCAGTTAATTCATGAGCATAGGCTCGAAGGCACCAGTAGAATAGCTGTTACACAACCTAGGAGAGTTGCAGCTATCACACTAGCGCTCCGAGTGGCAGCTGAGATGAAAACAGAAATAGGATCCATTGTGGGGTAAATTTGATATTCTTCATTATTTTGACTAAACAATATGAAGGACTCCTTAAAACAAAATCTACTATTCTTATAAATCTTTATGGAAAGTAAATATTTATTAAGTAAATGTCTGGTGGTCTCCGAATTTGCACATTTTTAGATAGGTAGTAATGAAGTACCACATCTGTGAAAGACACACACAATGCATAATGTTATATTTTTTGAAATTATGATAGTTTTGTATTGTAACTCAATTTTTTTAGATATTCTGTTCGATTTGAAGATGTGACAAGTCCACAAACCAAAGTTAAATATTTAACTGATGGTATGTTATTAAGGGAAGCCATTATTGACCCACTGTTATTGAAATATTCTATTATAATTTTGGATGAGGCTCATGAAAGGACTGTGAATACAGATGTCTTATTTGGGATAGTGAAATTGGCACAGAGAGAAAGAAAGTTCAAGCCAAATAAGTTAAAGGTACATGTTTTAGAAATTTATTTTTGAATTTTAAAGTGTTAAAAGATTATGAAAATCGTTTAAGAATATAGTGAAATATACAATTAAGAATGTGTTAAATTTACTGTATAATCTCTACTTACTATATACAATTTTTAGGTAATTATTATGTCTGCTACAATGGATGTCGATACATTTAGAAATTATTATGACAATTGTGCAGTAATATACCTAGAAGGGCGCACATTTCCAGTAACAATATACCATTCACAAATAAAGCAGGATGACTATCAATATTCTGTGGTTTGTGCTATATTCCAGCTACATGTTACTACACCGGCCAAGTAAGTATTGTGCATATCACTGAAATAAGCACTAAACACTAGTAATTAAGTTTACTTCAATATATTATGCATCATTTATATAACTCAGAATTTTTAATGATTTCAGTCATGATTTTTTAGTATTCCTCACTGGCCAAGAGGAAATTGAAACTGTAATGGCTAACATCAGGCAAATAGCAAAGGTGAGTTCGTGTTTAAACATTTTGCATTTTGCATAGTTTTTGTTATTATAAACTTGTTAAGTTAAAATATTAAAAGTATCAATAAAAACTTTGCTAATTTTAGGAATCACAAGGGCCACCCATAAGGGTTTGTCCATTATATGCTGGTCTTCCAGCTGCAAAACAATTGCAAGTGTGGCAACCTGTGCCTGCTGGAATGAGGAAAATTGTCTTAGCAACTAATATAGCTGAAGCGTCTGTAACAATTCCACAAATCAAATGTGTTATAGACACTGGAGTTGTCAAAGAAAGGTAAGGTTTAATAAGAACTACTTTTCCATTCATTTTTTTTTAATTCTTCACTTTAAGACACTCGCCTTGTATCCGCAAGATCCTACGAAAGCAGCACGGTCACGAACTACGTATGATTTTGTATATTATTCTACATAAAAATGAAGAATTCCGTTCGCACGAGAGCAAATACGTCAATCAGTGCAAACGCAAGGCATTATATTATTAGAACATTACTTTCAAGCTGACAATGATGTAACGAAACCGGTTGTAGTTTTTATATAAAAAATCGAGAAGGATATAAAATTAGAAATAATGAATTGTGTGTTTCTTTAAACATCTAAACTATGCACAAATGTAATTCCATCAAGGAATAACAATAGAAAGTATAAATTACACTATTGTGCTTTTCTAAAAGAGATAGCAAGGGATGTGTTTGTAAAGAACCAATCATATTAGCATTTGTAAGCATTGAGATAATATTACTACGTATGGAGGAGACACCACGAACAAAATCTGTGCGCCATTTTTTTGCTCTAAGTTTTAAAAATTATTATCTAGTTAGGTACTTACCGATGAAAGTTATTCCTTTGCACTTTTCCGTATTATTTGTATTATTTGTGCAATATCGTAACACACACGAAGGCATATTTGATGCGTTTCACTTTAAAACCATTGAAAAAAACCGCTCAACATACGCCATATGGCGTATGTTGAGCGGAACATAAGTGATGTAGGCGGTGTCGTCTCCATATTAATATTATCTCAATGTTTGTAAGCGATACTATTGGTCCTTTACAAACACATCCCTGCATACGCATCCTCGCACATCTCTGGTGGAAAAGCAACCTTAAGACGATACACAAAAAAAAATCCACTTCTTGGCGGGCGGAGTCTAATAGCTCGCTATCGCGAACGCGGGTGTGCGCGAAGTCATTCTTGCAAACTCGCCGCGCTGCCGCTGGCCGACTCGGGACAAACATGTATGGAGTCGTCATACAGTTATAATATATTGTTATACATTTATTTAATTGTTGATTTATTGGTTTTATTTTCTTGCTTATAAACAAATAATCTTCTTTTTAACAACTACTTAGACATTATTAATAATTATTATTATTTCGTAATGTTTACTTTATTACAAAATAATACAGGTTATAAATAATCTTTAAAATAACAAAAAATATTGTTACTCTGAAAAAATGAAATGGTACTCAATAACGCGGACTACTGAATTGATTTAGATAGAATTTGATGCTGACATAGATATTACATCATGCCCAGAAATGAAAGGTACTATTTCTGAAAGAAGTTATAAACCCTAATTCTTCTCAGTCAAAGTCAAGAGTGGAAGATATCACTAATACAGTAAAACTGATGCGAAACTTTGGATGTTAATTTGTATATTTTTTTGTTAGTTGTTACTTAATCACGTCAAGACTACATTACCAATTTTGATAAAATATAGCTAATTGCCTGGATTTACACATAGGATACTTTTTATCCGAACTGAACACTTCTGTGGGAAAAAACAGGATTCACGATATAACTTAATTCCACGCGGGCAAAGCCGCGGTCGGAATGATATTTTTTTAAATAAAAAAATTGTTTAAAAAAAAACACAAAATATATTGACGCATGTATTTATTTTTTGCACTCTATTATAATTGTAATTATTCATTACAAATAATCAAAATAAAATAGCCAGAACAAAGTTAGGCCCTGGTAGGGTAGGTAGGCAGGTACAGCAATGTGAGACGAACACTGGCTTATTTATACCAATAATAATGTATTATAAACATTTAATTAAGTTTACAACAAAAATACATAATATTAGCTAATGTGAAAACGAATCAACCAATCATCCCACAACAATGAAATGTGCACACAAATATTCATCCAAATCGGTTCATGTGATTAGGAGGAGTGACTGCAGCGCCATCTTCCGGGGCCCGGGCCCAATTGTGTTTCCAGATCACCCAGGAACTCAATTTAATATACTTACACAAAATTTTTCGAAATGAAAACTCACATTACTATGTAAATATGAATATAAACCTGTTTTAGTACTAAGCAATTTCCCGCACAGGTGTAGTAAGTATAAATGAAATAAATATCAACATCAAATTCTTTATACAACATACTTATCTACCACCTACTAAGAAATGTAATTCTTGAAATTTTTTCGTATTTTCTATACATATAATAAAATCGTAGGAAAGTCAAAACTGTACATTGAATATTTTTTTAAAAGAATACATAATCCATGATCTATAATCGATATAGAAGCCAAAAACATAGTTTTTAGAATTTTTGTCTGTTTGTCTGTTTGTCTGTTTGTCTGTTTGTCTGTATGTTTGTCCAGGCTAATCTCGAAAAGTACTGCATAGATTGACTTAAAATTTTGCATGAATATTACTAACAGGTCGGGTGAGGCTTTTTTAAACATATTATCATGCTATCACCTCCGGGGGAGGAGCTGTGAACCTTTTTTTTTCTTACGTATTCCGTGTATTACGACAGCGTACAATCTAAAGACTCATGTTTAAATGTTGGTTTCGGGTAAGCCATGCTATTATCTAGCTTTACACAATAAAAACTATGTCATTTACGTAATTTGGGCAGAGAATCAGTTTAATGAATTTATTAGTATACAAATTTGAAACAGCGCCATCTATGAGATTTCGTAAAAATCAAATCAATTTACATGTTAACACTACTGAACACAATGTTAAAAATTAATAATTTAAATATAATTATGTTATTTATTTATTTAACTCTTTAACCCATATCTTCCCTTCCCTATAAGGTGCGCTTATAATTCGTGTGAATATACTACATTTTTAAAAGTGAGGGTAGATGTTTATTATTTTAAGGGCCGATTTTTCAATGCCCAGATAAACAGCTAGATAGACTTTATTCTTCAGTTAACAAAATATTCAATTTTTCAATAGACGAATAGGACGTATCTATCGAATAACTACGTTATTTGAGGAATAAATCTATTTGCCGCTCCAACGGCCAGATAGCGCGCTATTCGACGGTTAGGCGTTTGAGTTGACAACTGACGCGTCAAATTTGGGATATTTTCATATGTCATAACATAGAGCGTAGAATTATTAACAATTAAACCTCTTTCTATATAATTATTTTCAATTAAAATCATATTGAAATTGATGTTTTTGATAGTACTGATGACCATGCCATTAAAAATTTGCCGAACGCTACCTTTGAGTATGTCGTTTCCATCGTAAAATATATAAATTGAAACACAAATTTAACCAAACTCTTTGCTCGAATCAAAACAACAATCAACAATCATAGAAGACAAGACAAACTTAAAATGCACTCCTGACATGAGTCATAATGACGGTTGTTGACAAATTGCAAGAGTTGACTCTATCCCGCTCTAACCTGACTAATTTAATATGTTTGTTTCGCTACTCCGAGAGCAGAGCTGCCAATATGGAAATATTTGGTCAGATAGTTGTTCATCAAATAAATCACGATTGAAAAATAGGCGAGCCGTTATGAGTTAGATAAATAATTGAATAAATCTATTCGAGGGGTAGTTATTAGACTGTTTATCTCGGGATTGAAAAATCGGCCCTTAGTCAAACTAGACACCATTACAGTTAGGGCCGATTTTTCAATGCCCAGATAAACAGCTAGATAGACTTTATTCTTCAGTTAACAAAATATTCAATTTTTCAATAGACGAATAGGACTTATCTATCCAATAACTACGTTATTTGAGGAATAAATCTATTTGCCGCTCCAACGGCCAGATAGCGCGCTATTCGACTGTTAGGCGTTTGAGTTGACAACTGACGCGTCAAATTTGAGATATTTTCGTATGTCATAAATGGTCATAACATAGAGCGTAGAATTATTAACAATTAAACCTCTTTCTATATAATTATTATCAATTAAAATCATATTGAAATTGATGTTTTTGATAGTACTGATGACCATGCCATTGAAAATTTGCCGAACGCTGCCTTTAAGTATGTCGTTTCCATCGTAAAATATATAAATTGAAACACAAATTTAACCAAACTCTTTACTCGAATCAAAACAACAATCAACAATCATAGAAGACAAGTGCACTCACAGTGCACTCCTGACGTGAGTCATAATGACGGTTGTTGACAAATTGCAAGATTTGACTCTATCCCGCTCTAACTTGACTAATTTAATATGTTTGTTTCGCCACTCCGAGAGCAGTGCTGCCAATATGGAAATATTTGGTCAGATAGTTATTCATCAAATAAATCACGATTGAAAAATAGGCGAGCCGTAATGAGTTAGATAAATAATTGAATAAATCTATTCGATGGGTATTTATTAGACTGTTTATCTCGCGATTGAAAAATCGGCCCTTAATCTAATATTGATTGTGTTCATTGGTTACATTTTTAAAAATCTTCGTGTTTTAAAAATTCGATAACGAGGCGGGACTCGAACCAGCATTCTTTAGTGGTCGAATTTTTTCTATTCTTTATAAATTTATTGTTTATGAATTTATATTTATAAACAATAATACAAAAAGGTTAGTTCGTTGATAATTATTATTCCTTCATCATTTACATGTTGTAAGTAAAAATATACTTTGACTGTTAATACTTTTGTTCAGTATTTACCTGTATGATTATTGCTTGGTAATTAATATATTTTCATGTCGTATACCTAATTAAAAACATAAGTTTGATGTGAAACTAGCTGGATTTATTTTTACACACTCACAGTCTTATATTTTGTGTTAATGTTAAAATAGTATCTATTTAGGTATAGTGTAAATCATAATATTTTTTCACAATTAAAAATATTTCCTTTTTTTGATGGTGTTGGCATCGAATTAAACCGCGCTGTCGTTTCGTTCACAAAAAGTGAAGTTATGAGGACCAAATATGTAGCCGCCTCAACTTACGGAAACGAGAGTAACCTGCGTTGTCTGTTAGTTATTGTATAGTCGAATTTAACGTTACATGGAAATTGGCATCTAATTATATGAATAATACTTATATTAAATCTGTAGAGGTCAATTCTGTACATGAAATATATTTCCTAAATAACTATCACGAGGTGATTAGGGATCGACACTGACGCCAAAAATTTTTGTCCGTCTGTCTGTCTGTATAACCGTTATAGAAACAAAAACTACTCGACGGATTTAAACGAAACTTGGTACGAAAATTAGTATGAAAGAAATGTTCTCCATATTATATAAAAAATATCTCCCGACATCATAATTAATGTCTATCTTTTATGGTTGAGCTTAGGAGTTCAAAGCTTTCTGATTATATTTGTCTACTAGCTGTGCCCGCGACTTCGTCCGCGTGGAATAGTGACTATGGGACCTATGACCATGGGCTCAGGGTGGGGCAACAATAATTGTTTTTATTTTCATGCTTCCACTCCCACGCCCACTCCCAGGCCCACGCCAACGCCCACGCCCACTCCCCTTCACAATTGGTACCTACCAGATCAAAGCCAGGGTAAGCGCCCCACCCAGCCCCACCGTGGCTACGCCCATGCTGAATTACTACTTAACATACAATTATTGAGTAAATACGTACTACCATAAATAATTAAAAGAATTGTTATTAAAATTTCTTACTAAACTGAGCTAAAAAACTTACGTACCAACTTATTAAAGAAAATCAAGAAATGAAATGCCTAACCTATACCAAATAGTTACTACATAATATTGTAATTAAAAATTATGATTAGTATAATATAATATCGAAAATCAAAAAAGAAATGCCTAACTAATTCTACGTAAAATTTCTTTTAAATTATGTCATATTATTTTTTAGGAACCAGGGGGGGAGAGGAGCAAATTCTATTTCCTTCCTTTCTTAAATGGATGTTTTTAATAATGTATGGTGTAGCCACTGATCAGCTTAATCGATACTCAATTTTTATCAAATCCAGCAACAAATCCAAATAAGATGTTTCCTGTCTCACGCACGTAACTAAAGGCTGAAGAGAGAGAGAGGGAGCACGTAACTTAACCGTTTAGACGAAGAAAAGTGTATAGAAAAAGGAATAAATAATTTCATAAACTTCCCAACGATCTTTAAAAATAAATTATTATATCATTTTTTTCATTCCCACTTTTACCCCTATGTAGGTATAATAAGTGGATGAACCGATTTCGATACAATTTATCTAAGAACCAGCGTCGGAAAATATGCTGCCTAACAAAAAAAAGCCGCATCTAATTCGGTTTACCTGTTAGCCAGCTACGGTGCCATAGACAGACACACACACACACACACACAGAAATACATAGCAGTCAAACACATAACACCCGTCTTTTTGCGTCGGGGGTTAAAAATATAATACGACATAATTTAAAGGACATTTTGTGTGGAAAATTTACCTATTAGAAGTAACCATAATGTTAATTTGACCCCGCCCCCCCTACTACCTCAGCTTACCCCCAAACCCTTGGGGAATTTTGATATGATCATCTGGACATGTAAAGGAATAACTGTAGCGTATAACAGATA
Source organism: Colias eurytheme (assembly GCF_061535395.1). Lineage (NCBI taxonomy): Eukaryota > Metazoa > Arthropoda > Insecta > Lepidoptera > Pieridae > Colias > Colias eurytheme. Next base: position 7,893,949 of record NC_142981.1, on the reverse strand, counting down.
AATTACGTTTTATCGTACACTGTACAGTGTACAATAGAATGCCTTAGCAAATGTTCGCCGTGATTACTTATAAATTGTCATAACTTTTTTATTTATGAACCGATTGACATGAAATAAACACTAACTGTTAAATGAAGATTACCACAATACATTAGTGAAAACCGCATCTAAATCGGATAAGCCGTTTCTGAGATTAGCGTGCACAAACATACAGACAAACAGACAAAAAAATTTTTAACTACAGTTTTGGGTTCAAGATCGATTTAATAATAACACCTGCTAATTTTTTTCTACATATTTTCATTGTACAGACATCGCTTTTCCACAATTTTATTATATGTATTGATGATGATGATGATTGATGATTATAACACTCTCAGTCCGTTTTAACTTAATTTTTATTTACTCGCATCAGTGCCACCTAAAAAATCTTTATATCGAAATTCGAGCAAAGCTAAGAAAATGAGAAATAAGAGTTCTCAAGGATCGTTAGAGGTAAGAGGCTTACTATTGACCGAAAACAACATATTGTGTTATGCCGAGAACCTGAAACCGCTTCACAACGAGAATTGCGGCTCACAGCTGACCGCGAACGGCATGTACTATCCTGTGAGACCGAAACCTTCACTGAGAGGGTATAACGTCTCACAGCTGATCGCAAATGGCATATTTTATCTCGATAATCTGAAACTTTTATTCAATATGAAGACCGATTGACAAATGATAGGGTGCACCATAATATTATTCGATCTCTTGAAGATGAACATGAGCATAAGCAATGACTAGAGTAGGGACGCGAATATTAGTTACCATTATTTGAGACAAGATTATTTGAGACAAGTACGATTAATAAGTTTTTTTAATGAAAGATTAAGAATTGAAACTATTTGGTCTCTTGAAACGAACGAATAGCGAGAGGCCCGTCTTACTGTAGACAGATTTCGACAGTCTTAATGACTTAAGAGGTAAACATAGAAGATCAATCTACGAATTCGGTGGTGTGGTCCGACAAATATAAAAGTGGGTTTGCTTATAACCTCACAATTGATTACAGATCATCTTCTGTATAGGCGATATTAACGTAGTATCACAGACTAATAATAATATACTACGTATATAAGTAGTATGTTCTTTTTGTAATGCTTTAAAGAGGAGTAAGGAGTCGGCTTTCGTTTGAAGATACACCAGAACCTTTGAAATCACTACTTTTAGAGGAACATGTGCAATCTAGGTAAACAGTTCTTAGACAATATTCGCTCTTATAGTAGTGCGTTTTAAATGATCCTTTGGTGCTCAACAATTATCAGAGGATCCTTTCATGCTTACTTTTAAGATACAAGGTCAAGTTTATCATTTGATAGGATCCCTTTTGCCTGAAGGCCAACCTAAGTTTCTTCAAATATATTTTGTATTCGACTACAACGAATAGTCGAATACAAGAAATCAATATTTCTCGAATTTAAAATATTACAATTTTTCCTACAGTAGGGCGACGAATGTATTTTCGCATAGTAACGGAGGGGAACTCGCGGGGGGTCAAGTGATGCGGGCCACGTACCACAAACATGCTTAGTTTGTTGTACCGAGCGCGAAAGAAAGTCATCGTGTTTTTAGTAAAATTACTATGTAAACTAACGTAATTTAATACTTAGGTACATATTATATAATGATGCGCTCAAACTGTTAATCTACATTTAATTTAGATTATTATTTGAATTACTAAGTAATGTAGAATTTAAATCAAATTCATGTTTTCCTCAGATTTTCGATGTCCTCCGATTTTAAGATTTTCTTATCAGAGTATTCAATTTTAATGTAGTTTATTTTTATAAGAGACAATTAAGAACATTCAAAAATAAAGTGTCACGTATTTTTTTTAAACGACGAATGACGAAAAACGACGTAATCGCGGACGAAGTCGCGGGCAACAGCTAGTTTTTAAATATAATACTACTCCAATGAGCTCCTGTTCCATATTACATCCACCATACTTCCACTAAGTTCACCATGATTTTTTATTTCTTTGCACTTTGTTGCTTTTTGCTAAAAATGGAATCATGCGATAAAAAAAAGTAGAGCGTTGATAACATACATTTTTGACTGAATAAAGGTACTTACGAAGGAGTGGGTTCACATTGTGAACAATCAGTGGGTTTATTTTCCTTCTGGATTCCGGATTTCTGAAAAGATTGTCTATGCTATAAATGAAAAAATCTTACACATTCGTTATGTACTTAAAACAGGGGTACATATCAAACATCGTCTATAATACAATTATCATCAAATTTAAAATAAAACCAACTTACTTCATTAATTTGTTCCAATTGTAAGCATTCTTTTTCCTCCAATCTTTATGTTTCTTCTTCTTATTTTCTTTATTGTCCCCATTTGTCTCATTTTGTCTTATCGTGTTGTCACCCTTTGTTACGATTGCGCGAGCGACACAAGTTCCCCGTGTGACGGCCGTAGCGGGAATGACTCGTGCAGCGATCGGGGTAGGAAGGTACAGGGCGGCTCTCGCTATATTGGCTGGTCGCGCGCTAATTTCAAGTATTTCTTGTTTATTTCAAAACCATCGCATATTTCAAAATTCTAAATCGGTAGACGTATAGGTTGTATATTTTATAGTTAATATCCAAAAAGTCGTAACTTTACGTTTGTTATTTTGAAGATGCCAGAGATTAAAAAAAAATAACAATGAGAACTTTGTATTTTTTTTCTATCGAGAAAATATCATGGAATCATGTTTCTAAAACGGTAGACGTATTGTGTTACTATTGAACTTTCTTGTCAAGAATTTTCATCACGACAACTTTAATAATATAAAAATTACGAAGGTTTAAAAAGGGCCGTAAATGTTAGAAAAATTAATTCATCACCTTAAGCTGTTTAACTATATCTCATATAAATTCCACTGAATGTTAGGACGTGGTGTACGACAACGGGCGCAGAGCGGCTCCGCGTGGTGCCGTGCTCGCAGGCGGCGTGCTGGCAGCGCGCGGGGCGAGCGGGCCGCACCGCGCCCGGCGCCGCCTACCGCCTCTACACGGCGAGCGAGTTCGCTGCGCGCCCAACGCACAATACGCCGGAGATATTGAGGTATATACACAAAAAATATCCAACTGATTTGTGATTTTTTTATTTGTTGCATTGTAAGTTCTAGAAATGCTATAAATACTACGGTTGGTACATAGCTCCATAAAGTCTGTAATGTACGTAGTTTATAGTTTACACATATTAGAAATGTCTATTAAAAATTTAGTTACCTACTAATAGTAAAAAAAAAAATTAAATAATTGTACTGTCAAATCAAAATGTGTCAGCACATTCAGATTTCTGGAAAAATGATTCCTTGAAAATACAACTTAGAATAATTCTATTATTCTAATATTCTTTACATTTATAAGTGTAATTTGTAATTTTTCTCGTTTATCAGGTGTCCACTGGCAGCAACTTTGTTAATGTTAATAGCTACGGGGATGGACCCCAGCACATTTCCCTTGATTGATGCACCTTCATCCGATTCTGTTCAAGCATCAATAACCCTATTAAAAGAACTAGGTAATGTATAATTTATTTTGATTTTGATAATTTATTTGATATTATTGCGTTCGAATATATGCGATTAATGTAAGTAATAATAATAATAAAATTTCCAGGTGCTATAGAAAACGAAAGTAATCCGAAATTAACTACACTTGGGAAGAAAATGACAGCATTTCCGATTGATCCCAAGTATTCTAGAATAATTTTAAATGCTACAGAATATAATTGTTTAGAGGAAGTAAGTATAGATGTCTAATCTTCTTATATATAAAAATGAATCGCAAAATGTGTTGGTAAGCGCATAACTCGAGAACGGCTGAACCGATTTCGATAATTCTTTTTTTATTATATTCCTTGAAGTACGAGGATGGTTTTTATGTAGAGAAAACGTAAATATGTACCACGGGCGAAGCCGGGGCGGACCGCTAGTACTTTAATATATATATATATATATATATATATATATATATTTATAGGTATCCATAAAGTAAAATTGGTGATTATTACAGGCTTTAAGTCTCGTAGCGGTTATGTCCAGTGAAAATGTGTTTCACACGCCATTACACAAAAGGGAAGAAGCCATAAAAGTAAAACAAAAATTTGTGTCACCTCTCGGCGATCATATCACTCTTCTTAACATTTTTAAAGCGTTTTGTAAAGCACCTCTTAAAAAGGTAAACAATAAAAATTTATTGTAATCTGGCAGAATTGGTTTCCGTTACCTAATAAAAAAATTATCTTACAGCAATGGTGTAAAGAGAATTATTTGAATCATAAGAATTTGTCTTACGCGTGCGATATTAGACACCAGTTGCTTTCAATTTGTCAAAGGTTGAATATGGAAGTGATGAGTTGTGGAACGGCATTGGATCAGGTATTTTTTTGCTATTATTTATTTTATTTGTAAGAAATGAAACTACCAGGAATATGTGATAATTTATTAAATACAGACTTAAACTTACAAGCTTAATATATACGTATACATATTGTTATAAAAAATATATATTATTGTATCATAATAAGGTAGCGATCCGTTATTATATCTAATCTACAACTTATTGTATTCCATTTATATGTATTCCATTTAGAATCGGAGCAAAGCAGAGCTAAATGAATCCTAATCTTAACTCAAGTGTAAACTTTCTATTCGATATATCAGATTTTCTTCTAAAAAATCTTGCCCTTGCAATAAAATATTGTGCATTCAGACATACTGAATTTTTTTATGTTTTTTTTTTCAGTTATTAAAGTGCCTTCTCAGTGGTCTATTCACGAACTGTGCGTGGGCACGCGGCGGGGCCACAGGCGGTGAGGGTCGTTACGTCACCGCATCGAACACAGCTGCCTCCATACATCCTTCTTCCGTGTTACACTCTATCCGGCCGCCACCACCCGCGTTACTGTATTCGGAACTATTGCATACGAGACGAGCCTACTTAGTAAGTGTGTCTGTTATAGATGCTAACTGGCTCCACCAGGTGGCGCCGGAGTATGCAAGGCGGTGCCGCGCCAGTCGGTGACGAAAAGATTATTGGAATACATTGAGGTATTACTATAGAGAGGACACCACGAACAAAATCTGTGTAACAAGCGCGGCGTCGCCGGCCGGCTAGTGAGTAGACACTTTGTAGATATTCTGCCTTTTATTACGTATAAATCCAATCAATGTAACAAATAAATATTGTTTATCTTATTAAAAAAAATATGAATAAAATTTTCTTTACTTTTTTTTTAATGTAACAAAAAAATGGCTTGAGACGATTGACTCTAACTCGTGATAGAAATAGTTTAGTAGAGATGCCCTCTCTACTACGTAGTACATGGTAACTCAATGTTGGAATATGTGATTGTGTGGACGGGAATGCTTGACACTGAACTATAGCTGTTTCAAATGTGTCATCTTATTTGAGGTACAGAAAGCTCAATTGGGAAGTTATTTCGTCAACCGGCGGCCACTAGTGCATATATAATATAAATCAAAGTTAAAGATAACTCGTAGCTGTGTCCGTGAGGATTCGAGACGATACCGGTGATGAAAAAATAATTTAAATATTTAAATTTAACGTGAAATGTAACGTGAATTAGTGTGGACAGGAATGCTCGTTGTGACTGAAGGTACAGCCACGACAAACAACTGAGAACGCTCAACTGAGAAGTTATTCCATCAACAGCTACTGATACACAATCAAGCTGTATTTTTCATAAAGATAGAGGCCATTAAGTTCGAGTGTGAGTTCTGTCTGTACCTCCGCCATTCTTACAATAAAATAATCCGCCTCGGAAAAAGGAATCATCAGACCCTCGTGCTATTGTTTTATAGTTGCTTTAGACTAAACGACTTGACTGTATAGTCAATATTAATATTGTTTATAAGTTTTAAATTATAATAGAGCTTGCCATATTTTATTTTTTATATTATGTTTGTGCAAAAAAAAACTTTAACACGTTGTATATTGTACAGTAAGATATAATAAACTTGCATTTAACCAGTTATTTTGCTATAATTTTTAGTAGTATTTTCTTAATTATGTATATTATATTGCTATTCACCAGTGAAATATCAATCATAAACCTATATAAGATGTTTTCGTACTTAGAATGTATTATGTACAAATTAAAACTTAAAATGTTAACTTAGAACATGGACTAATAGAATATAATATGGTGTTTTTTTTAGATTCTATTAGTCCATGCTTAGAATAAGGAATTGTTATGAAAAATAAATATTAACTGTTATGATTGCATTATACATTGTATATTTTTTATACATCTAGATAAATAAATGCATGATATAGTTGCAATAATTTGTTACCATTATATAAGCAAAATTATATTTTGCTGCCTACTTAACATAATAGACTGGGGTAGAAGCCTTTGAAAATAATGAAAAGATAAAAAAAATCGCAGTCGGATGAAACCCATTAGAAAAGGAGGGGAATATGTTAAAAATGTAAGGAAAAATAAATTACGGTCAATCCGAGTTCGGGAAGCGGGAGGGGGAGCTTTTAAGAGAAAAAAATGGTTTCTCTTGATTTCCGACAAAACTACAAGTCCTATAGAAAAAAGTTCAATCGCAAAGTTGTAGGTAATTAAAAGTTCTACAACTTTTGTATTCACAATTTTTTCACATAACCTAAAAATTTAGGTGAAAAATTCAAAAAGCCAAGTTTTTGGTCTTTTATTTCTATCTACTTCAAAATTTTTTTTTTTTCTACGAAATTTGGTGGAAACTTAATTTATTATCTCCCAAATACACTGTAATTTATTTGATTGAAAATATTTATTTTTTCGCCTTATTTTAAATTAATACCAAAAAAACAACCTAATTTTCAATCGAAAAGTCACCCGTCAAAATATCAGCTTTTTTCAAAAACTTGGGGTGACTTTTATTCATTGAAATCTCTACTTTCATATGGTGTAAAAAAAATAAACACCACCATAGTAAATGTTCTCAGGAAATGCATACAAACAGTCTGAAAATTAGCTTTTACTAAATCAGGCACACTTCTTGAACTCTATATCTTCTCTTGTATCGGCTTTTCGGTAATATTTCAAAAGAAAAATAATTATCTGTTTTAAGTTTAATATTTTACAGCATATTCAAAAGCAAAATGATGTCGATAAAAACATTTCAGGTAGTTCGAGAAGTGTGCCTGATTTAGTAAAAGCTAATTTTCAGACTGTTTGTATGCATTTCCTGAGAACATTTACTATGGTGGTGTTTATTTTTTTTTACACCATATGAAAGTAGAGATTTTAATGAATAAAAGGCACCCCAAGTTTTTGAAAAAAGCTGATATTTTGACGGGTGACTTTTCGATTGAAAATTAGGTTGTTTTTTTGGTATTAATTCAAAATAAGGCGAAAAAATGAATATTTTCAATCAAATAAATTACAGTGTATTTGGGAGATAATAAATTAAGTTTCCACCAAATTTCGTAGAAAAAAAAATAAATTTTGAAGTAGATAGAAATAAAAGACCAAAAACTTGGCTTTTTGAATTTTTCACCTAAATTTTTAGGTTATGTGAAAAAATTGTGAATACAAAAGTTGTAGAACTTTTAATTACCTACAACTTTGCCATTGAACTTTTTTCTATAGGACTTGTAGTTTTGTCGGAAATCAAGAGAAACCATTTTTTTCTCTTAAAAGCTCCCCCCTCCCTCTTCCCGAACTCGGATTGACCGTAATTTATTTTTCCTTACATTTTTATCATATTCCCCTCCTTTTCTAATGGGTTTCATCCGACTGCGATTTTTTTTTGTTTCAAAAATTATCTACTCTAGTCTATAAGTTTAGCTGTAGCAAATAAAAATATATTCAGAAGACCTTTATTATATTTTGATTGACATTGTTGTTAATGATAAACAATTGACAAGTATATTGTGTACATTGTCTACTTAGGAGCATTTAATAATTCAATATCATTTACCTTCGACGGAAAATTTGTACATTATTATTGAAGGGTAACTGCTTTAGGCACGTTGAGAGTCAAATTTCAAGGTCGCGTTATGGCAATACCGTCATGGAGTTAGGCGACGATTTTTGGCATCTTTGTATTTTGCCCAAGAAGTTTCATTTCTGATACGTGTGCTCGGCACACAAGTTCTTTTTTGTAATAAGATTATTTCACAAATAGGTAAAAATTCGATCTCTGGGCGGGATTCGAGCCCGCATCTTTTGCCATACCGTGGCAACTCTACTTTTTTTTGTACATTTTTTTAAGTTCTCATGGTTCATTTTTAATAAATTTGAATGCTATAAAACTAAGCAACAACAAACTAATCTGTTAAAATAATACATAATTAGATTATTTTCAAAAGCAAAAATATTTTATCCCTGATTTGAACAATGCCTCAGGCTGTTATGTAGTTTTACAAAAAGCTTCTAATAATTTTTAACCAAAGGTGTGACGTCAGGAAATGTCCTCGTACGTGTGTAAGCTCGTGATGGTCGTAACTCTTGACTTCCTTAGTCAGGGATACACTATGAAGTGAAGTACACTAAGGGCGAACAATAGGTAAGACAATAAGAACACGCATATGGCAATGTTCGAACGTATGAAGGTAAATTTCCCTTAATAATTATTATATCTGTCTAAATAGATCTATTCGACAAAATCACAGATATAAAAACATAAAAAAATAAAAACATTGTGCTTCAAAAACACAAAATTATTATTTTTTGAACTGGATTGTCGTTAAGATTTTTTCAGTGATTAATTTTCATACCTATCAAGTTAATTTCATCGTTCGATTAATTTAACTGTAATACTCTTGGTAATACCCAACAGCTCTATTTTTACGATTTCACTTAAATTTTTAGATAATTCATGGACACCAGATTAAGTTGATCAGATTAGACTAGAATTTGAAGGACTTTAAAAGGTTTTTTTAAAACCATTAGGTTGACACCACCTTGCGTGTATTTATTATTGTAATGCTTGAATGCAATATTTGAATATACCTAATGTTCATAGTAGTTATAAATAGCATTGTTACTTAAAAATGTTTAGTTGTATCTAAAAATATCCTTTGTGCCTATTACATATACCTACCTATAATGTTTATTATAAATTATAATATTAGATATAGATACCTATTTTATAAATAAGGAACATGTAACTGTTATTGTTATATTTAAGGAACTATGTTGGACCTTTTGTAAATACATATTATAACTATATTAGTAATAAAATATTGCTTGGAATTATTTGTATTTTTTTTCTGATTTTCAGCAACCTTATTGATATGACCATATAATATTCACCAGCTGGGGTGATTTTGATAAACATAAGTAGGTAGTTAAGTATATATATTCTGTGTCAAAAATCCATACAAAATGCATCCGTAAATATGAGAAGATGTGAAGCTGAATTGTGGTATTGGATTTTATTTTTAAAAATGAAACAAAGGCCTATGTTAACAATGCATGAAAATGTAACAAGAAGGAACTCCAAACGAAAAATCTTCGCGGCAATTGTATATTGCACGAGCTCGTTTTATAGCCTGAATGTAAATTGTAAATACCTACGTACGTACATAATAGACAAAATGTAAACACTCTATACGGATCTCAATTTCTGAAATTAGATACCTCCCGCTAAACCCTTACCGCAGCTTAAGAAACTACTCGTAGATACATATTCCTATTTTGATCAGAATTCAGAACCGCTTTTAACCATTGAGCTACTTTTACTACGTAAGTATAGCTCAATGCTTTTAACTAAAATGTTTGATACAGCCTACAGATATGTGTGTATTTTTATTTTTAAAACAAAACTAGGAATTATAGGCTAATAGGAATTATCCAACTTATCATCCTACCTGATAAGTTTAATAAAACAATATAAAAATTAAAAATAGTCTAATAAAACAACTTAGAAACACGCACATGAAATTATTGTATAATTGTCACCGAATCTTGATAAGTGGACAAAGTTTGAATTAAATCGAGTTAAAAGGAGTCGGCCACATACAAACCTTTTTTTTTTTTTTTTATAGTGGAGAATGCATTTAGGCATACCCAGGGCACTCGGGGGAAGAGCCCTGGGTTATGTCGGACTCACCCTGCTGAGTGCAGGGTCCTACCGACTAAACTCCACTGTGTTCCGCCGTGCCGCTTTATTGACGGGGCCGCGGGTATTCGGTAGAACCGCGTCCGCAGACCCGTCAGCGGCAGCCTATCTCCAGGCCCAACGCGAATGTGGCGGGAAGCCGCCAGGTCTACCTTCCTGGGGGGGCGGCGTGAGTGGAACACTTCTCACGCCGCCTCTCCGCACCGGATGATGGATTATATCCCCGTTCCATCATCCGGTGCCCATCATCAGGGAGGCAGGTCGCGACCGTGTAAAGCGGCCGCGACACGGCGACGACGCCCAATAGGACGACGCCGAATCGGATCCGCGGAAGGGTTGGCCACATACAAACCTACAGGAAAAGCTAATAAAAGCATGTTAAAAGGACGTTGACTTGATTTCTTCTTTATTTTTATAAACTAGGTAAGTAATTAAAAAAAGTTTATCGTTTTTACGGTATACTGAAGGCAGCTTGGCTTTATCAGCATTCAGTCAAACATACATTTGTTTTACATAAATAATAAGGCACGTCATCATCTTCCTAGTTCAGTGATTATCGCATGAGCATGAGAATTCCGAGTGAGACTAATAAAAAAAATCTTGGTATAGCAAGCCCCACAAGAGTGTAATGTAGGTATCTTCCCTATAATCCCAGCGAACACGAGACCAATTTTATAGGCAATAGCAACCCACAGCTTTTAATTTGATTGATATATCATCACATTTTATTTCAATTCACGTAGTAGCTACCTATATTTTACTTAGTGAGAAAGTATCTACTAAATAAGTTAGTTTACTATATTCATCGTAACGCAAATAAATGTTTAACAAATCTTACAACGTGTGAGGCCGACGAATACCCGAACCCTCACAGAATAGTCAGTATAGAAATTCGTTTACAAGCTAAAAGCTTTCCATTTGCAGGGTAAAATGCTGTAGGTAACGACAAAGTTAAATAAATTGTGTCTCCACGATTTTAGACGCATAGACGTGTCACACAAATAAGTGTAGTCTATTGCAATACCCACTTCTACAAAAATTTAATATTTAGGAGATTTATCAAGTCCATTTTGATGAAAGAAAAGTACATATTATTATACTTATAGTAATGCGTACAGGAATAAAGATTTTTAGTAGCCTTGTTTGAAACGAATACATTTATATATATTATAGATATAGTATGTTACATGGAAAACAAATATTAACTGTGCGTGTTAGTAGTTTGATATGTTGTGTGTTACGTGAAAGCTCACGATAAAAGACTGATCTATTTATGTTTACCACGTACCAAAAAGAGGATAAACTAAGTTAAATGAAAGCAGCAACAATTTACCTACTAATCTATGCTATGTAGGTACTGATTTTGGGAAGGTCGGTGAATAATTAAATCTCCAGAGGGCTATTCTACTTATGCATAATTGCTAGCCAATCACGCGAGAAACGAGTAAACTTGATAAAGTAGCTTTTAAACAAGCTTATTAGAATAATGTGAAATTTAAATGTTACTTACTGGTAAAATGTAAATAGATGTTATTTAAACATGATTTTCATGTTTTATTTTCAGTTAATCTTGTTTAAAGTTGCCTGCGATAATTGTTGCTCTTTCACACAAAAGCTTCTCAACAGATTTGGCTGGCTATCAGAAAAAAATCTAAAAAGTACTCAAATTTTTATATATACAGTGCGTGAGATGTTATGTTTATTGAGCCTATAGAGGACGAAGGCGCGGAGAGGAGGTGGGGTTAGAGACAATCTTTGCGATGGCTCATTCACTGCTGCAACGAGCCGAGCAGAGAATTGAATTGGAAGCAAATGTGCCGTACGAATACAGCCGACGAATATAAACTGAACCTCCCAAGTAAGTCTGATCAAATTACAAAAGGGATAGAAATTCGATTATAATCAATTCTATTGGACGTACTGGATCAACGTTTCTAATTTTAACATTTAATGATGTTACATATTACAGTTTCAACCTGGCCGTTTGCTAAATGTATGCATCACATTTTATAATTATTTTTTATATATCAATGGCCTCATAATATTTCTGTACCGTAATAGGTATCAATTACTTGGTAAGAAATAGATTTCCTGTAAGGAATTTAATCCGCGATAAAATCTTTCGTTAAAGCTTACGGTCGTAAAACTTAAAATAAATCTTTAAATTCCGTATACGTTTCAGCGAACACGGCTAATCCGGCGGCCGTAAGTTGTTCACAGTGGACAGTGACGTATAGGTAATATAGGAACTTCCATGTGAGAGCGAAGGAAGCGTTTGCGGGTTGCTTCATTTCCGCGCGTGAGTGCGCGGCCGCATCCCTATTTCCTTACAGTTTATAGCCTGTTTGCCGTTATACCTTCTGTACTAAAATTTGTAGAACATGTTTTGGGCTGCATGCGGCAAACTTTATTTAGGCACTCTGCAGATACTGTGCACAATATCCGGGTGGTTTATATTGTGCCTCGTATCATGTTTTAATACTGGGTAGTGGTTTCATTTTGACTTTTATGAAGCTGTTGCGTTGACCCAACTATTGTGCCAATAGTTATGGTCTGTAGATGCCATCACTACAACTAGAAATCAGTATCTATCCATTATTTAAAAATATTATTATATCTAATATTTAGTTGACTAATTAAATTTATTTGATTAAAGTTTAAGTTAAAGAAACGAAGAGTAGACAAAACTTATCTATTTACCTACTATCACTCCGTGGCCATGGCTTTTTTAAACTTGTAACTAATTCCTCAAACAATGAACTTACTAGGATAAATATTTGCACGACATCTTAGTGCTTAGCTTAGTGTTCATTTAGAATAGAAACAGTCGTAATTACAAATCCCATTCCCGGCTCTTGTCTTTTAGTTATGTTCGCTAGGTACAAATTGCTTAACCGCTGATTAAAATATAATTTGAGTTTCACATAATTACAATGCAAAACTCTCTGCTTTTGTACACTTACCAAATTTAATTAGTGACTGATTGTATATGCCATTCGGTAATATTTTCAACCGATTTCCATATTAATAAGGGTACCAGTGCTGCCCACACATCGTTTTATCACTTACCATTTTGCGGTAATTATGTTAATAGATATGTAAAGTAGAACTTATTACAATATTGGTGTATTTCGCATTTTCAATGTGAAAATAAAATTTTACATTAATTGTAATGCATAAATAATTAATAAAAGTCTATTCCACAATTCCATACTATTCTACATATAAAATAATATCCTGTACTATATGGTTATTCCATTTTAACATTTCTCATCTCATCTTATCAGTCATGTGAGAAACATAACATTTTATCAGAAAATATTATAAATACATATGTAGCTGCTAAAACGATACAAAGCCAGTTATTTCATAATAAAATTAATTAAATATTCATTCCTACCATAATACTGGTTGTGTTTTAGATTTCTATGCGATAGTGAATATTGAAATCGCGTCATGGTCAAGTACGAACTCTAGCGTAAGTGGGTACTTTGTAACAATCTTCATTCTGCTCGTGTGAGACATTAGGTTGTGTATGACTATATGAAACTTAAAAATGTAAAGCTTTACAGTTTTTTATATAACTGCATATTAACATTTCTTTTCTTCTCTAACTTTGTTATCCCCGAGTATCTAATGATATACATCATTATATTCTGAGATTAATTAGTAGCTTTGGATAAATATTTCCATGCAATTATTACATTTGCAATCATAAAATTTAATGAATCCTATTAAATCAATTAAGAGAAAAAAAAAAGAAAAAGCGATCACTGCAATTGTACCTCGGTGTTTTATCTCTCCCTCGTTTGAAAAATAGAGCAAAGCAATAACGGATTCGACAGTTTTCCTGCCTCGCCCCCGTACTTTACTTTTCAGGGAAAGATCGCTCAAATTGTGCACGAAACAGTCGCGTTTAACTCGTTTTGTGATGTTGTCGCCTTGTGTTAGATTTATTGGAAGCAAATAAACTTTACAGCAATTTTAATAAAAGCGCAACACATTCGTCTTTTGTTCTGGGAACCATTTCTGATATGAATCCCTTTGTTGCAGGCTGCAGGGTAAGACGAGTGGCTGGCTCGCCGCCAGTGCTACATGTTTCATATTTCACTGGATCAAGGCGACGCACAAAGGAGAAAATGCATTTCTTTAATTCCTTTCACCGATATTTAATTTTACTGTAGCCATATATTATTTGATTTATTACACTTGTATATTCTTTTTAACGTTATATACATCAATAAAACCTTATTAAAATATGAATGCATAGTCATGTTTTGATAACAAGTTATATTGCTATGATGAGGTTGATTTGATTTATTTTACAATCGCTAATCTAAATTAATACTATATGTGTATCTATCAACTCTATTTTTAAAAAGTCAATTATATTCTGAAGCTTATATTCATAAAACAACTTTTGATATGATCGTCACTGATACAAGTTATTTATAACTTATGTAGCCTTTCAGCCTGCGAGTTAACACGTGTAGGCAAAGGAAATTCTCATGGGAATAAGATGTTTCACCGCATTAAAAAGTAGTCTATGCCACTCTCTATACCCTTCTATATACTCAAAAATCATACTCGTAGCATATAATAGCTTCGTTGCAACATGAAGGAAAGACATTTAAACCAACTTTCTCATTAATAATAGGTATTAGGTAGGTACGGAAAGTGAGGATAAAGTGTCTGTGTCTTAAAATATAGAAATCTTTAAAATAAAAATCTTATTCCACGATGATAATATGTAAGCGTATAAAAATATAAATTTAATATAATGGAAGTAGTGCTAAAACAAAGTTTGTAAGTACAACGCCGACGCTGTGGTGCTACGGCTCCATTTAATTGCACGAAATGTTTGGCAGCGCTCGTGGCGTACCTGCCACGTGTGCCAAACATTTTAATTTTTGATTACTCTTTTAATTAATCCTGTTCCATAATGAACATGTTGTTTGACCAAAAAATATCATACATTTTACTCATATTTTTCAATTGTATTCAAACATAAAATATTATGTAAGGTAGAGCACAGTTAAAAGATTCGTATTTTTCATCCAAGAGGCATTTTTTGCTTCGAAAATGATTTAAAACAGTTTTTAGTAATAATTTTAATGAAATTAGTAATATAAAAAAAAAAAATGGTTGAAAGTCAACTTAAGATATATTAATAGGTGTTATTTCAGAACGGTGCGATGGTGGTGTTACAAGTAAGTACTATCCCTTAAATTCCCAAACGATTCACATTTCCTTATATGCTTTTCCCATCGCATCTTATCCCACTATTTCATGATAATCCACAAACTTATGTAAGGGCAATGTTGTCTCAGCTAAGTTTTGGAGATGCTTAAGAGTAGTATTTGACTAAATGGACCATTATATCTCATACAAAATGTATAAATACGTGTCTACTCATACTTACATAACAATGTTTTGTGGGTAAGGATAAATAAAAAGCTTATTCGATATTTATTAAGCAATAATAATATTTGAGCGGAGAGGAGAATTGTTCGTATCATGTACCGCAATGACTTGAGAGCGTTGTTAATCCCGTGAAGCAGACAATTGGCTCTGAGCCACTTTAGTGTTTTTTTTTGGCTATATTATCCTTGGGAATTGAAATATAGACATAAAGTACAAAAACTTTGAATAAAACTCAGAGAAGTTTTAATCTTTGAGGAATTATAAAACTGCGGTTAATCTGAGTGAACTGGATATTATAAAAAGCCATCATTTAGTCACTGTCAACACGCAAGATTCGCCGCAGGAGGTGTGTGCTGGATAAAAGAGTGCACTAATGAGAAAGTAATATCTTTTCACAACTGTCGTCGCACTGCAGAGCGGAATACCCGATGATGTTGCGGTTCTCCGGACTAATTATAGCGACTTTGTTCAAGGAAATACCCTTTTGTTTTTGTTAGTAATTCGATTTGATTTGTTATAAGGCGGAGTGGTCGAGATTAAATAAAATTACCTACAGAGGTCGGTTTGTAATGTTGATCTGATAGCTCGGCTCGCTATGTGTATACAAATTTAATTTATACTAATTGTCTTGGAAATTTAAATGTTACACTTCGCTATACTAATTTCTAGAAGTGTATTTGTTTTTGCTATTTTTTTGTATTTTAGTATATAATATTTAAATAATTTAAATTCACTGTAATAAACGTTTAATTATAAACCCTTTATGCCTAGATTCTAAGTTTAGAGTTCAATTTGCAGCAAAATAAAGATGAACGGAAGAACTTATTATTTAATATTTAGTACAAACAAAGCAGGATGCACATAAAAAATGTTACAATTTGGAAATAACATAATTCCACACAAAGGGTAGTTTCTATCACATTCAAAAGAAACGCTACATTGGCGAGATACCGCGTCTCACAACTGCGACAGACAAGTTGTTTACACAATTTATTGCTCCCTCGACTAGTTTAACTTTCAACATTTACAATTTTAAAAAGATACATTTAACAAAACCTAAAATAACTTTTCAGATTTTAGCTTTAAATTTTTTTTCTGAATGGATATGAAATATCGATACTGTAAACCAATAACTTGGATAGGTTTATCTAAATCTCCAACATCGTAAGTAAGTACCTAGTATCTACAGTAACACAGAAACATAATAAAACAAGAATAATATAATACGAATACAAAGAATCTAAAACAGGTAGTTTGACCATTTGTAACTTTGACATTGCTGATAATTAAAAAAGGAGAGTGATGAAAGAACGTCACCACTTTGTATGCAAGGTTTACATTCTAATGAAATACAAATATAAGTGAAAATAATAGTTTAAAAAAACTAAAAAACACGCTTTTTATAGAAAACCGACCTAAAAAATAGAAAATTTTATCAAATTAGTGTATTGTCATCGGTCCTCAATAAATCTACAAAGTTTGAACGAAATCTGGCCGTTTAAAGTGGGTCAAAATCGCGCCCAAAGAAGTCGGTTACAAACAAACAAACATACAGGTGAAGCTAATATAAAGCGTGTAATAACATAAACTGACAGAATATGCAGACCGTCTAACGGCGATATTACTCGATACTATAGTCCTTTCCACCTAAGATGATTTCTGTGACACATCGATTTTTGACACGTGTAGAGATGTCGGTTACTGAAATCGTATCAATTGTTTCCGATAATCGATAATATTCTATATGGAAATGAAATCGATTTGAATAAAGTACCAAAATTAGTTTTTTCGGCATTTCGCCAACAATTGACTAAGGAAACTTAGCAAACAACAGCAACAAAAAGTCAACAATAACAATTAGTAACAATAACAGAATACCACGTAAAGTATCAATATAAAAATGCAACTTGTATACAAGGCTGACGCACTCGTACAGACGATTGACTCGATTGACAAACGATCACAAGATGGGCGCCGATTATATGATTTTCCAACTCTATGATTTTTCAACGATCCATTTCATGTACACGAATTGCGTAGGTATTATATTTTTGTGTTATTTTATTTTATTTTTCATTATATTAAACTAAACAATACTGTTTTTGATTTATAAGCTTAAGATGTTTCATTTTTATATTTTTGGTAATAATGCCGCCATAAAATAAAAATATTATGCACTAAAATTATTTTGACTTTTTAAACATAAAATTCGTAATTCGGAACACGATGAAGTGTCACAGGAATCATCATAGGTGAAAAGGACTATAATAAAAGTCTCATATATATGATAACTAGCTGTTGCCCGCGACTTCGTCCGCGATTACGTCGTTTTTCGTCATTCGTCGTTTAAAAAAATACGTGACACTTTATTTTTGAATGTTCTTAATTTTCTCTTATAAAATTTAACTAAATTAAAATTGAACACTGATAAGAAAATCTTAAAATCGGAGGAAATCGAAAATCTGAGGAAAACATGAATGAATGTGATTTAAATTCTACATTACTTAGTATTTCAAATAATAATCTAAATTAAATGTAGATTAACAGTTTGAGCGCACCGTTATAGAATATATTGTACCTAAGTATTAAATTACGTTAGTTTACATGGTAACAAAACAAAAACACGATGACTTTCTTTCGCGCTAGGTACCACAAACTAAGCATGTTAATGGTACGTGGCCCGAATCACTTGACCCCCCGCGAGTTCCCCTCCGTTGCTATGCGAAAATACATTCGTCGCCCTGCTGTAGAAAAAATTGTAATACTGTGGCCTGGGCGTTATAACACGCCCAGGAAGTTCCTGAGTGCCGATAGACGTCCGTCTATCGGCATTTATAACAATTTTATATTAATATCACCATTCACCATCTTGAGGAAAAGCTTCTAATGTCGATTTAAAACTGCATACATACGAATTAACCTGATGAAACATGTTCTAAAATTGTCCTTACTCCACTTTAAAGCATTACAAAAATAACAAACTACGTTAATATCGCCTA
Source organism: Colias eurytheme (assembly GCF_061535395.1). NCBI lineage: Eukaryota > Metazoa > Arthropoda > Insecta > Lepidoptera > Pieridae > Colias > Colias eurytheme. The sequence continues at coordinate 7,875,403 of NC_142981.1, read as the reverse complement.
TACAGAAGATGATCTGTAATCAATTGTGAGGTTATAAGCAAACCCACTTTTATATTTGTCGGACCCCACCACCGAATTCGTAGATTGATCTTCTATGTTTACCTCTAATCTAAGTCATTAAGACTATGTCGAAATCTGTCTGCAGTAAGAGGGGCCTCTCGCTATTCGTCCGTTTCCAGAGACCGAATAGTTTCAATTCTTAATCTTTCATTAAACAAACTTATTAATCGTTTTTGTCTCAATTAATTGTAATATTCGCGTCCTTACTCTAGTCATTGCTTATGCTCATGTTCATCTTCAAGAGATCGAATAATATTATGGTGCACCCTATCATTTGTCAAACGGTCTTCATATTGAGTAAAAGTTTCAGATTCTCGAGATAAAATATGACGGCCGTGATCAGCTGTGAGACATTATACCCTCTCAGTGAAGGTTTCGGTCTCACGGGATAGTACATGCCGTTCGCGGTCAGCTGTGAGCCGCAATTCTCGTTGTGAAGCGGTTTCAGGTTTTCGGCATAACACATGTTGTTTTCGGCCTATAGTAAGCCTCTTACCTCTAACGATTCTTGAGAACTCTTATTTCTCATTTTCTTAGCTTTGCTCGATTTTCGAGATAAAGATTTTTTAGGTGGCACTGATGCATGAAAATAAAAATTGAGTTGAAACGGACTGAGAGTGTTATAGACAAATATAATCAGAAAGCTTCGAACTCCTAAGCTATCGGAAGTTACACGTGTTATTATGAGTCAACCATAAAAGATATACATTTATGATGTCGGGAGATATTTTTTATATAATAAGGAGAACATTTCTTTCATACAATATGATTTCTGTGTAGCTTTAACTCTACTTTTACTGCTCTGCTCAGGAATATGTAAAATAATTGTACCAAGTTTCGTTTAAATCCGTCGAGTAGTTTTTGTTTCTATAACGGTTATACGGACAGACAGACGGACAAAAATTTTACTGTTTGAAATATATTTCATGTACAGATTTAATATAAGTATACATAATATATTTAGATTCCAATTTCCATGTAACGTTAAATTCGACTATACAATAACTAATTACAGACAACGCAGGTTACTCTCGTTTCCGTAAGTTGAGGCGGCTACATATTCGGTCCTCATAACATCACTTTTAGTGAACGAAACGACAGCGCGGTTTAATTCGATGCCAATACCATCAGAAAAAAGGAAATATTTTTAATTGTGAAAAAATATTATGATTTACACTATTAACACTATTTTAATATAAAATATATGGCTGTGAGTGTGTAAAAATAAATCCAGCTAGTTTCACATCACACTTATGTTTATAAATAGCTATACGACATGAAAATATACATATTAATTACCAAGCAATAATCATACAGGTAAATACTGAACAAAAGTATTAACAGTCAAAGTTAATTTTTACTAACATTTAACAACATGTAAATGATGAAGAAATAATAATTATCAACGAACTAACCTTTTCTATAATACTTAACACAGCACATTTTTTAAATTATCTTGCTCAACTCTGCTCAAAAATTTGAGGGTTTTGTTGGAACTTTAATGTGTCAAAACTATGATAATATATCTAAACTACGATACAACTTGCATGCGGAAATGCTCATTACAATCTGTGAATTTAAAGAATAACTAACAACATACTATTCAATTTTATTGAGCTGATGAATATCTTTTGCCTGGAAAATCACCGCCGCCTAATAAATATACTGTGTTTTCTTATAAAATCGTTACATAATTTCTTTTATCTACTAAATTTTAATAAATAAGTTCTCTTTGTTATTTTCATCTAAAAATGAGCTTGAGCTTATATTAGGCAAAAGTATACATTAAAATTTCAGGACCGCACCTTAAATGGGGCGCTTGGAAAATATGCCTACGGGTTATTAATAGAGAAATGATACACAACAAAGTTATGTTGGTTCCATTTTATTTATAAAATATAATGAAAATGGGCAAATATAAAACATATTATGTAAAATGATTAAAAATAAATAAATGAAGCAACTACGATTCAAAGAAAACATCTTTTTCAGTGTGAAAATGCTCTGTGCAATCCTAGATGATGAGTATATCATGTACTCTCATCCCAGTACGGTCGAAAGCCATAACGATAAATATTATAATCAGATAACAGCAAAGTCAGAATAAAAATCATAACTTGTACAGTTGTGAGTGCAAAATTTATGTTTCATTTGGCAATAACATTTTTTTCGGTACTAAAACGTAGTACTTTGATATGTGGTTGGCTGCTCCTTCTCTCCTTCCTGAAAAATATCCTCCAAAATTACCCGAGATACTTCCAATGATTGAACCATACGTTGGACATTAACTTCAGTCAAAAAATTGACGAAGCGGATGATTACTAATTTCCACTTAATCCTCGCTGCCACTATCTTCATCATCAAATCATCAATTTTCAAGTGGAGTTGTAAAATTGTCAGCAGAAATCGTCTTCCAAAGGCGATATAATTTTATGAACATTGAATCTGTAAATAAAAAATCAAAAGTTAACTGTAAATCTATAAAAAAAGCTACTTACAAATAAAATTTTGGTAAAACTGTACATTATAGGGCGTGGAATTTGGGGGTAGTGGGGGGTGGAGAGAGGGGGGGTGGGTACTAGGAACTTCCCCTGTAAAGGGGGGGGCGCGAAAATTAATAGTTTTCGAGATATTTACAAATTAAGTTTTGGTCCGCCTAAAGCAAAGGGGGCGCAAAGTAAGGACTTAGAAAATTTTTGATCTAAAGTGAAAATTGTATAGGAATCATAAAATACATAATTTTTATTCAAAACGCTAAAATAAGCATGTTTTATAAAAAAAACTTTTTCTCTAAAATAAAAAATGGCCGAGATATTCGCCCTCAAAGATTGATGATAAAACCTAACCTAACCCTTTCCCTATCTCCTCATGTCTTTTTTATATTGTCTCAGACACTGCCTTAGCTCCGGCGCTACGGGAAGTGCAGCCCTTCCGCCCTTGCGTGACAAAGCACGGTCGCCCGTACTCCACTTCGCAGCTTCAGCTTATTGGTCGCCTTCGGCGACCAGCCTCAGCCGCTCCGCTCCGCACGGCTCCCGAGCTTTGTCACGGCGGGCGAGGGCTGCTCTCCCTCCGCGCCTCCGGCTTTTTACATACACTCTAGGGGTAGGGCAAACAAGACCACGTGGAATTCGGGGTTGACAGCTTCGGTTCTGTGGCAAGTCTTATGATAATGCAATGCTTATTTTAGCGTAACGTTTTTTAGCTAGATTCGGACTTTCGCAGCTTAATATTGAATACATAATATTCCATCATTGAAAAAATTTACATTTTACAATCCGTCATGTATCTTGGTAATTATCAAGTTTAGAGAAAAGTTGCCCCAACAAAACATGCTTTTATTAGCGTAATCTTTACGATAAAACAATAATAAATAGGTGTTATAATGATACCAACTCCATCAAAAATTTTCTAAGTCCTGCGCCCCCTTTGCTTACAATTAATATTGGACAGCGCTAGTCGTCCGCTAAACGGATGAATAAAATAAATTAGTCGTCCGATTACCGGATGAATAAAATAATTTAATCGTCCGATAACATCTATTTATCTATATAGTTAGGTTATCGGGGTTTCTTTAGAGAACTGCCGCACGTATTATAGGTTTTTTGTGGGGGGAGGAGGGCACACGTAGGTATTTGATATTTTTTTGCGCGTCGACGGAGCCCCGCTTCGCGGGGCTCCTATTTCTGTGTAGTTTTTTTTTTAAAGAAACCTAACCTAACCTAACCTAACGGCTAACCTAACCTAAACTAGATTTTTTTTTTGCGCGTCGACGGAGCCCCGCTTCGCGGGGCTCCTATTTCTGTGTAGTTTTTTTTTTAAGAAACCTAACCTAACCTAACCTAACGGCTAACCTAACCTAACTTGATTTTTTTTTGCGCGTCGACGGAGCCCCGCTTCGCGGGGCTCCTATTTCTGTGTAGTTTTTTTTTAAGAAACCTAACCTAACCTAACCTAACCTAACCTAACCTAACCTAAAGGCTAACCTAACCTAAACCTAACCTAACGAATTGAGGGTGAATATCTCCGCCATTTTTGATTTTAGAGAAAAGTTGTTCCTATAAAACATGCTTATATTAGCGTTATCTTTACGATAAAACAATAATAAATAGGTGTTAAAATGACACCAACTCCATCAAAAGTCCTGCGCCCCCTTTGCTTTAGTCCAACCCAACTAGCTTTAGTGTTAAAAGGTTATCTAGTAATCCGAATAATCGGACGATTAATTTATTTTATTCATCCGGTAATCGGACGACTAATTTATTTTATTCATCCGTTTAACGGACTACTAGACACTTCGATTAATATTTTTGTTAAATTATAAATTGCGAATATTAATAATTTTATTTTATTTAATCTATTTTACAAAAACTATACTTAATAATAATTATTTTTAATGTTGTTGTTAAAAAATATACAAATTTCATAAATAAAATTTAAATTATAATATTTTTTTTTGTTAGATAGAAATGTTTTACCTGAAATGAAACGCGTTTGACAATCGCTGTAGGTCAATTTGACACTGTCATAACAGTAAGTTCGCGTTTCAAAGATAAAATGGAGTAAAATTTTCCGATTTTCAAAAATTCGTGACTCAAAAACAAAAAGTTTTCGCGCTGTGAAATTTCAGATTTAGGTTCCATAGGACAATAGCTAACCACAAAAAAAATTTCGACTCTCAACTCCACGCCCTATAATGTACAGTTTAGCCAAAATTTTATCAACAAACTACTGTTCCCAACGCACCTCAAAATCTTGTAAAAGTCAAAAAGAATTCATCATTTTATTATTTCATTCTAAAAGTGTAATATAAAACCTTTATAAAACCAATAAAAATGTTGTGTGGTTTTATGAAACCACGGTAAAAGTGAAACTTAGGCACAAAATTATCGTATTTGTACGATAATTATCGTACGGTTCGACCGTCACGCGACATGCGCTACACAGACCAAAAAGTTTGAGACGATGTAATAAAAGTTTCAGTTTAAAAAAACATGAATTGCTATCATTATAAATAATAAATACCTATAAAAGTAACAACTTACCTTTTGTGGGAACGCATGGTGAAAATTCACAAAACACAAAGATTGAATTTGATATTTTTGGTTTTATGACATTCAAATGCTTTATAAATATAAATTTATAAATAATAAATTTATAAAGAATAGAAACATTCGATCACGAAATTATGTGGGTTCGAGTCCCGCCTCGTGATCGAATTTTTTCTATTCTTTATAAATTTATAAAACACGAAGATTTTAAAAATGTAACCAATGAACACAATCAATATTAGATTAATTGTAATATTGCTCTGAGATTGTAATGGTGTCTAGTTTGACTTAAAATAATAAACATCTACCCTCACTTTTAAAAATGTAGTATATTCACACGAAATATAAGCGCAGCTTATAGGGAAGGGAAGATATGGGTTAAAGAGTTAAATAAATAACATGATTATATTAAAATTATTAATTTTCAACAGTATTTTCAGTAGTGTTAACATGTAAATTGATTTGATTTTTACGAAATCTCATAGATGGCGCTGTTTCAGATTTGTCTTTATACTACTAAATTCATTAAACTGTTTCTCTGCCCAAATTACGTAAATAACATAGTTTTTATTTTGTAAAGCTAGATAATAGCATGGCTTACTCGAAACCAACATTTAAACATGAGTCTTTAGATTGTACGCTGTCGTAGAACACGGAATATGTAAGAAAAATAAAGGTTCACAGCTCCTCCCCCGAAGGTGATATCATGATAATATGTTTAAACTATCCTCACCCGACCTCTTAGGAATATTCATGCAAAATTTGAAGTAAATCTATGCAGTACTTTTCGAGATTAGCTCGGTCAAACATACAGACAAACAGACAAACAGACAAACAGACAAACAGACAAAAATTCTAAAAACTATATTTTTGGCTTCTATATCGATTATAGATCATGGATTATGTATTCTTTTAAAAAAATATTCAATGTACAGTTTTGACTTTCCTACGATTTTATTATATGTATAGATAATATATCTATTGAATTGATAGAAGGCCCAATAAATTTAATGCTTTTGTTTGTGCATGTCTTTCCATTTAGAAAGAGCTGTATGTAAAATCTGAACGAGCTATGTTCTTATGGATTTTATACGAGCGAGTCTCGCGGGTGCCGAATAGCATTTCCATTGATAATGAAAGCGACAAGCCGCGGCTCTACCTACTACTTCGTGAATTATTCCTAACCTGAATATAGTTTACGAAAAATAAAGAGGCTTCATTAACATAATATTTACATGACACTTAATACATTATTTTCTGTTATATTATCATAACTTGTTAGGCTGAGAATGTATCATAAAAAGTAATCTTCGTAGATTGCTACGTTGTAAGAATTAATTTGTATTTATGAGTGTGCAGCGGAATATTATAGCTGTCGGTTAGCACTCCTTTTACAATAACGATGTCTATAGCGTATCCCGCGCACAGAAATAATAAACAAAGTTTGTAAGAGTGTGATGATATTTGCGAAGGGGGATGCTTGTTTGTCAATTATTTGCGAAGTTGGAGTGATCGGTTATAAATTGGTTATAAATTTCATTTTATAGGAAATCTCACTGACATATATAAAAAAAAAATAAGTACCTACGCAAAGCTCTGTACTCCACTATATATAGAACTTAGGGTTACATATTGCTTCTCAAATTTCGAATTGATTTCGATTGTCTCTTTATAATTCTCAGTATCATTCAAGGTATTATACAATTGAACTGAGCTTAAAATACTTTTCTATTTTAAAATTCTACATCAGCAACTTAATTTGCTATCTCCTGGTAACTCCTGTTTCATTTAGAATTCTATCATCTGTTGACGCTTAACAATAAAGCAAATTGTACGTACAACGCTAAATTTCCAATTTCTTTTGTAGTTACTGATGATGTACCAGATAGTCGGAATTTTATCTTATTTCATAATGACGACAAAGAATCATAAAATAGGTTAAGGAAAGCAATTTGTATGTTTTGTGCAAAAGCATTATTTGAGAGCAATTAAAGTTAGTTAAAATGTGTTATGAAGTATATATTTTTAATGATAGGAAATTCAGTATTAGGTAAGTTTGACCTGTATTTCTGTTTTCAGTAGCGCGCATGCACCTCTATTCTTTCTCATTAGTAGAAGGGTTCTTGCTTTGTACACAAATTTTAGTGTTATTTTAATATTTATTCAAATCTACGCCAACGTTTTAGGTTTACCTTTGAATTAAATAGGCGTATGCTCAAGCGATTGGTTTATGATTTTAAATACATTAAATTGATTAAGAAAATAATTTTAATGAGAGAAAGAAAATAATTAAGAAACTTTGTTAAGTATATAATTTAAACAGATAATAATTAAATTGATAGTAACTCATTTTAATAACATTTCATACTTTGAACATGCAGTATCTCTAATATTAAAACTTTATGTTGTATACAATTTTTTGAATATAAAATTTAATTAGTAAAGTCTAAGCTCGTTAAATGTTATAACGATATGAGAATGAAAAGACAAAGACAACTTTCAAAAGTAACTAGATCTGTTTGTTTAGGATCGAGCAACGACTCCAAGTTTTGGTATTTTGTGCCGCACCCATAATCGTTAAAATACTTTTTAAGTACGTACATTAAGGAATATGTCAGATATATTCAGATTCGACTATTTTATAAAGTTATAAATAGTTATAACGATTCGAAAGAAGTCTATCATCTGTATAATTTATTCATTCATCATGATGTTAATTAAACATCGATAACGGATTCGAATATTCATCGTAATAATGCAAGAAAGTATTAAAATTGATAAACTTCATCTTTCAACTGGAAAATCTATACAAAAGAAATGCATTTGTAAAAGCAACGATGAACGTATCATCTAAATAGAGGTTAGTCTGATAGGCTTGCAAGCTTAAACATTAATGTGGTCTGTGGCAAGTCAGATTGTAGACGGAATGGTCGATAACGGTAGCATGTAGGTAATTCTAGTTGAAGTGAAAATGACCATTGGATCTACAATACATATACAGGCTTTTATTTTTGTGAAATACTCGACATTTTTTATTCAGCATTCCTTTGTGTAAGATGTACAATGTACATATTGTTTTTTTTATTTACTATATTTTCAGATCTACGAAGCTTGTCGAGTTATTCTGCCTCCAGCGTAAACATAATTAAATTTTAAAGCAAACATTCACTCAAAAAGGTTAAAGGTCGGTAGAAGGGCATTTATTTTTTGCGTTTTAAAGAACGATTTATTTATATTTAAGGCAAACGCAAAACGACAAAGTTGTTTTAACATCTTGAATTAAAAATATTCAACCCGATGCAATTTTGTTTTGGTTAGGCATATGTGCCCAAGCCAGAGAAAGACTTCTTATAGTCTCAATTTTTATTTATAACTCCATTAAAATAAAAATAAACCATTTACCTATTATAAAACACGGGAGAGACGCGTAGGTTTTATATGCAGGGTGTTAAACTGATGGAGAGATTCAAAGCCTGCGATATTCTTTTTATGTAGTGGAAAGATATTGGAATCGATGTCTTGTCTGTGCGCTTCGCTGTGGCTGATTCGAACTTTTATATCTTTCGATATAACCGTAGGGGAACTAAAGGAAATTTGTTTTTAGAATATATTTCGCTGCCCGAGATTGTTTACTGTTATGGTTTATTTCAAAAATAAATGTAATATTTAAATATATGGTATTTTTACTAACTTTATTATTTTGAGTAGGTACAACTATCTTACATTGATCTATCCATTATAATGGAGGCTGAAATACCAACACAGATTACTAAACAATCACTATCTACATAATTAATAAAAACTAGAAATTAACAATTATCATTAGTGACATTACCTAGTATTATAAAATATACTTTATTCGTACATAAATTTATGAAGTTGCTAGTGATTACACTTCTAGAAATTAAATTGGAAATCCAAAGCCAACAACATGCTCCAATTTTCAAATTCTATTCCAAGAGTATATTTGTGGGTAAAGTGATCGCTCCTATAATGAAGTGATCGATCCTATAATGCGGTCTTGTGACAAGAATTCATTTAGAATTTTCACCTATAATCATTGTAAATTATAAATACAGTTTAGTAAATCTGCTTTTTTACTGCGAATCTATTTAAAATTTAATTGGCATATAGTGAGATAGTGTCGTGTCTCTTTTCTTATAAAGTGCCGATGATAGTTATTTGCTAAACGGTAATTTACTGTACTATTTGACTCGGAGAACAATGTCATCTAGGGGCGAGGCCTGGCTGCGTGTCTTCTTTTACGGCACACATAAAAGTTTATAGGTTCTTACTCTGGGTTTATTATGTGTTAAATATATTTATCGCAGCACAGCTATATGAATCGATTAAGTAATTAACTAATACAAGAAATAAAACTTAAAAAATACATATGATTGTTTCATTACCTTATAGAGTTAAAGTTCACATTGCACTTAATAACAACATTGCTCCGGTAAGTAGGTAATTAAAAGAGTAAACATAAATCTAAGTGAAAGACTCGAGCCATACAGCCTTGACCAGCGGTAACTTTGTTATAGAACGAGCCAACTAGCAAGCTATCCGCTTAGCGTTTACTTGACTCTATACTTATTTTCCTCAATACGAATTGAATTTTTTTAATTCGCATCCGTCAGACTGAGGTTCTGAAAACGCTGCGAAATCTTGACGTGAACAAAGCTAGTGGCCCTGATGGAATACCAGCCATAGTGCTTAAAACCTGTGCGCCTGAGCTCGCTCCTGTCTTGACACGCCTCTTTCGCCTTTCGATGATGACTGGAAAAGTACCGAAATCATGGAAACTTGCCAACGTGCAGCCTGTGCCCAAAAAAGGCAGTCGTGCCGACCCCTCCAATTATAGGCCAATTTCAGTCACGTCCATACTCTGCAAGACTATGGAGCGTGTACTGAACAGCAGGCTAATGGCACACCTAGAAGCGAACGATCTACTCAGTGACCGCCAATACGGATTTCGCCGAAATCGGTCCACTGGGGATCTTCTAGCGTATGCCACCTATATCTGGAGTGAGGCCATCGAGAATCATGGTGAAGCACTCGCAGTCTCCCTCGATATCTCGAAGGCCTTCGATAGGGTCTGGCATGATAGTCTTATTGGCAAGCTTCCATCGTACGGTCTGCCTACTGGTTTATGCGCATGGATCTCAGATTTCTTGAGAGACCGGTCGATTCGAGTAGTCGTCGACGGTTGCTCGTCCGACCAATTGGCTATTAATGCCGGGGTCCCTCAGGGATCAGTTCTCTCCGCAACACTATTCCTGCTACACATTAACGATCTGCTGAAACCCGGTATCTATGGGTACGCAGACGATAGCACCGTTGTGGAGAGATATGCATCTAGCGCGCGAGCCAGTACGGCACAAATCCAGTCTCTACGGGAGGCGATGGTCGAACGCATGAACTTGTCCTTACAGGCAGTCTCCGAATGGGGCGAGGCCAATCTGGTCAAGTTCAATGCGACCAAGACCCAGGCGTGTCTATTCACCGCTAAACGGAGTCCATTCAACCTAACTCCGTCCTTCCAAAGTGTATCCGTACCGATAACTGACCACCTCGAGCTTCTTGGTATCACCTTAACGCCTACTCTCAACTTTGGTTCATACATTGAATCAAAAGCCCAAGTAGCCTCAAAAAAGCTTGGTATACTGGCAAAGGTGAGGCAGTATTTCAGCCCGGGACAGTTGCTCAACCTCTATCAAGCACAGGTCCGTTCGTGCATGGAATACTGCTCTCACCTCTGGGATGGATCTGCCAAATACCAGCTGGAGACACTTGAGGCGATAGAGAGGCGTGCCAAAAGGCTAATAAACGACGATGAGCTAGTAGGCAAAAAACTCCAGAGCCTCGCCCACCGTCGCAGAGTGGCAAGTTTATCGGTTTTTTACCGGATACACTTTGGAGAGTGCGCTGCGGAATTGCACGACCTAATTCCGCCATCCCCATTTTTCCATCGTTCGTCGAGGCGCACAGATTCTAGGCATCGCCACATGGTTGACGTTCCATGTACCCGGACAAAGCGGTTCGGATCGTCATTCTTTATTCGAACCGCTAGGGACTGGAACATGCTTCCTGAATCTGTGTTCCCCGACGAGTACAATTTGGAGGTCTTCAAGAGGAGAGTGAACAGGTACATTTTAGGGAAGCGCGCTCCATCTTAGGCCACATCTCAGCTTACCATCAGGCGAGATTGTGGCCAAGCGCTCCCCTATTGTACAATAAAAAAAAAAAAAAAAAAAAAAAAATGAATGTTTTTTATTAACAAATAATCTTATCTATTTCAATATATACGACATACATACATATTACCTTTTTTATATTTTTTAAGCTTATTATTATGGCTACCAAGAAAAATGTCAAAGACAACATTTAAGTGCCACAATAAAATAGACGACCTATAACAAATTTTATGAACACAAATCTAGTTTCTATGGGAGTTAGTCGCTTAAGCGGAGAATGGATTTACGTGAATAAGGAATGACACATGAAAAGTGGCACGAAGCTTGGATGTATTGAAAGGATACATTTAATAGTGTAGATATTTTTGTGAATCTATATCAATAAAGCTTTCTTATGATAATTGATAGATAACTTAGTAAAATAGATACATCCTAAATATTGTTCATTTATCCGGCATTATTCGTTCAATTGTTGTTAATTTGGCACTACCGAGATGATGTTCAACGTAATTGTTTTTATAAATCCCAAAACGATCATATGTTTCATTTATATAAGATTTTGTAGACTAAAATTACTTCGTTTATTATTAGAAAGAAATATTTAATCTTAGAATCTTTTTATCTCTATTTTTGTATACAGGTACGTTCACGCAAAATATCACGTAGGCCGGATACAAATGTGACTATGAAGGAAACGGACATGAAACGGAGTGTTTGACGGTCGACGTCCTTATATTTATTCTCTGCACGTATTTATACACATATATGAGACATTACAAGTTGCCCACAAATGACACGCGTTAACGAAATAACCTTTTTTGCCCGACTGTGAACAAGCACTGAAAGGGAGAACGTATTTATATTCCACGAAGGTTTTCACTCGTAACTCGTAACACCTATTGAGCCTGAAATAATCAATACTAATAAAGCTGTTAAAGTTATTTATAGTTAGATCGTTTATTAGAGGCGATAGATAGGCAGGTAATTACAATCGCATAAGCTAAATCTCTGCACAATTTGGATGCTGCTCTCGTTCAAGCTGTTTTAAACACGTCCAGAATTTATCAGCAATAAATGATTATTCGATATTACATGTTTGCATATTTATTAGCGACAGAAAAGGTAAAAAGATTAAGATAAAGATTGGCGCACGAAAAAAGGCATCATTATCATATTCTTTATCAACAACATTTTTGTAAACCCAATATAATTGACTATTTGAGTATTTTTAATAATCTTTTATTTTGAGTGACACCAAAAAGTTAAAACAGAAATAGAAATAATGTTGAGTTTTCGCCGTAGCAAATAAATCACAAAAGCAGCATGTCAGTATGACATTCAATTAATAAACGGAACTTTGGGAGAACTTCGAACGTACTTCTAACACGATTTTCATGTAATCATAAGCTTGTTTAATCATTGTACCTGCTTGTAAAGCAATTTCAAATCTGTTTCCAAACAAACATATTCAAATAGGTGAGTGGGTACACCTACCTACATGTTTGATTTATGTAGTTCTGTAGTTAATGATTTATGTTCCCTAGGCTCGTTTATAATTAATTAATTTTGATTTACAAGCAAACCCTTTTCAAAAATTATAAGAAGTAGGTTTATTCGTGGTGACCCACCATAAATTAGAGGTATAAATATATGTTAAAATGGTAAAATCCCATACACGTAATATATGTAGGTATATAGTAGTAATGAATTTGTAAAACAGTTTGAAAAACACAAAATCGAAAAATAAAAACGTTGTGATTGTTTTATGTAAGCAACTACAAAATGCAGTATAATGAAACTAGAGTTAATCATGACTATCATTTAACCCAGAATATATTATATTGTGTTAGTTGGGTATGGTGGGCAAAAATATTTTTCTAGGCTAAAAAATATTATTGTAAAAAACCAACCCTTAATGTTAATGAGATAAAGTTATATAACAATTTAGGTCAAAATTACAAAAAAAAAACTTTCGAAATAAATTTAATTTATGGTGACTTTTACTTCGCAAGTTATTCAGTTTATGTGGAGGTTGAAAGAAAGACCCTGATTAAACAGAGTAGAATCGAATCGGTCTCGAATTTACATATTAGCAAATAGGTACGGGAAAATACCATTAATTCTTCTCGATTATTACGGAAAAAACATCTGATTCATAATTTGATTCGCAATTAAGATGCCATTTACGTATTTAATGGTTATGACAGCAATTCACTGACTTTGAAGAACGAAAGTCCGTAATGAAATGAAATGATCTGGAAAGCAGGATATTTATCTGTAGACAAGTAGTTATTGAACTTTTCCATTTGCGATACGATTACTGCAGTACTTTATGACAATAATTATCGTTATATATTAATTCCTCAGCACATTTAATATAAAATACGTGCATATAGAGCCTTTTGCATAGATATAATTATAACTCTCATATTTTAATCATAGAGAAATAGAAGAGTCGGCATAACTTTATCTTTGTTGGCTTTCATTTAATTTAGATAATAATCTAGGTATTGTTATATTCACAAAAATTGTATAATGTTTTTAAATAGCACTCGTATATTTTTTTTATATATTTATAGTATTAAAATGTACTTTGTTTCTTTTTATGTTTGTATTATGTATCTATACCTACATGGAATTAATTTTCAACACTATTTTTTGGCACAAAATCTGGTTATAAATTACAATAGGGAATAATGTTTATTTCAGATGGTAATAATGCTGTAGGTATAGCCTACGGTGCTGGCATGTTTTCAACTTAGGTCGTGGATGTATTGCATCGTATATTACACAAACCTGCATTGAATAAGAATTTAAAAGAATGGACTAAGGCACAACAGGTAGCTCGTATTAAACAATTATAACGGTGTTTTATTTGAGAATTAGATCGATACAATAACCAACATAAATTGTGAGTGCTTCGTATCGTTTTATGTATCTACGTGTATGTTTATTTGATCCCAATGTAGATGTTTGTATACAAATACAGTAAAAAATGTAAAACAGCGATATTCACAATGGTCCATTAAAAAAGAAAATCATTTGTTTATTTAGGAATACCCTCTTGATTTAATTAAGCGTAGCCGTGATGAAATAAAATTTATGTCGTAATCAGAGATATCATCTCGTTTCACATTAATTGGACGATGCTTGGAAAGGTTTAACGATAACTTGTTAAGAGAGTGTTAAAAAATAAGTGTTAATTAAGGAGTCGGAAATGTTTCAAGCGTAATTTGATTTCATTTATGAATCACGAATTTCACGTTTGAAAAATCTTTTTTTTTTCTATTTTCTGCCAGGTCAGTTTATATTTTTTTAGGATTAATTGCTAATCCTTTAAAAATGTAGATAAATTTTTATATCTAAGCTCATCCATTTTAATCTCAAAATCATTTATCGGTCCAATCATAATATATACCGTGTACAATTCCGTAGAGCTGTATAATATTAGGGAGTTAAGGGTAAATAATGTGTGTACATTAAGATAATGATATTTAATTAAGACCTTCAATTAATTAGGGGGAGCTTTATTGCGTTAGCAAAAGTTTTAAATACTTGTTGGCCATTGGAGGTTAGTGGAGCGTAGCTGTTTAGTGTGCAAGGGGCGAGCGGTGAGCGGCCATGTTGTGAAGTACTTTTCCTCCTTTGATCTTAATGCCAGAGGTGTTTGCATTGCTATTAACAAATGAATAGAAATAGAATTTAATTACAAAGAAGTTAAAGAATAAGTAAAAATACTGAGCATATTTGAAACAGTAAACATCAAAATCGAATACAATCATGAACTATAAATGTTTTCTTATAAGTAATATGTAGAAGCGTAGAACCAACTCGTAAAATATTAACTGGCATTTTCAATGGAGCTCACATAATAAAAGTGTAGGTTACCTGATCTCATTTGTGTCGTAGAAATTCGCGATCGTAAAAGAAAATGTTCCGCCTAAATGACGTTACCATGTGAGCTTCAAAATTTTATGTTTCTATAGGTGGGTAATTGATATGTTCATTTTATTTTAAAATCAATAATTATTTTATAATAGGGTCTGAATCGATAGTTTGCCGTTATGTGACAAAATCGGTATGAACCGACAATTACAGAGGAAATTATTCTATAGATCTGGCTGTTGTTTTCATTTTTGGTTAATTTTAAATTTACTTTTAAACAAAAAGTTATATGCACTTGAAAGCTAAGCAGGGTCGCGTAGTTGATATTATATGAATGAGTAAAATAAATAAAACACAATCTTATAATACTACCCTTTTCCTTTTCTACAACCCAAACATAGCGTAGAAAGGCAAGTTAATTGCAGTGTATGTTCATCTATATCATCCCCAACTTCATAATGGGATCATAAACAACACGCAACGAAATTCAAATGATCTTTCTAAATATTTTTTTAAGTTAATGAAATTTTTCGCGATATTAATAAAATCGATATTATGGTAAGTATGTTGTGTTGATAAATATTGAAGACCCAATGTTTGACTTACGTTCCCGAAAGTATGTGAAATATTTTACTTTGCAATAATTTAAGTAGGTCAAAGAAATATTTTATACCCTCATTCAATGGATGAGTCTTCCAAAAACTTTTTTGCTATGATCCGAAAAACTTAATACGAAAACCGATCACAAAATATTGGGAACTTAATAAGAATTCAGAAGCCATTATAATAATACGCGATAAAAGCGCTGGCAAAGCGATGAGTGCGAATCCAAGTTCATTAATATTCATGGACAAATTATTCTTCTTATTGTTTTTTATCGAATGAATCGCAATACATAATAAGACAAATTCTAATGTATTAAAAAGCAATTAGCGCGGGTGTATAAACTGATTGCAAGTTGGGCTTTAAAGTGAGGGAAACTGGTGAAGAAGATAATTATTATTTATTGTTTAAGCAGTAACAAAACTCTGTCCGACTGGTTTGTTCTTGGAGCTTGTTCTTTATGCGTTCATGGATAAGATGGTTTAAACAAAAGGAAAGTTTAACAATTGTAGGGGCGATGATATCATGAGACTGAAGTTAATTGTTCAAGAAACTTCTGCATTATTTTATTGCCGCCTATTGACAAAATAGGCAATTTACAATTAAGATATTACAACAACCAACGTCTAAGGAATGACGCAGCTTATATATTAGCTTATATTTTTGTAAGTAAGAATCTAACAATATAAATTGGAAAGACATTTCACTTTGCCAGCGAATGTTTTCAGAGAAATACCACGAGAGTAAGGTCGCTCGGTATGTTGTGTTCTCTTTGTGTGATACTCGTTTACATTTTTACACATATTGCTTACAAACATCGCTTGAAAATAAACATTCTCTTGCTCATGACGCGTTGATAATTTTGAATTGTTTCATATAACAACAACCTTTACTGGCGAAGTCAGGTGGTAAGTGTTGTTTGTAAATTTATGGTTTTAATTTGCTTCAAATGTCATTATAAAGTTATATAGAATTAATAAAATATTTTTTATAAATATGATTCCTCACAGCAGGATAGTGTCCTGCAGATGGACTGATGATGATGATGTGATTCCGATGATTAATTCAATAATATAAGTTACATCTTTCATACTATGGCAATTATAATAAATATTTCATTAAAATATTGCAATTATACGTAAAATAACAGTATTTGGATTAACAAGTTTCCGTACGAAATTATAACGTAGCAACTAAATTGGAATTTAAGTTGTGTAAATTGCTATTTTCATATTCGTGTGAGAATACGTTAATGTATATGAAATTTGGAAGATTAGCGAAGGTTTCATGTAACATTTTAAAATTAATTGAAGTTTTTAATATGCCGCATGTTACATAGTACGAGAAACAACATTAACAACAAGAACAACGATAAAGTCGAGAATTCGTGTAGCACAGACTATATTAAGGCGACGTGACAAGAAATGAGTCGTTGAATGTGTACATTTAAATTTCAGCTTCATTAGCAAAGACAGGGTTAACAGGTGATACTCATTGTAGCAGGTGATTGTGGGCGGGATCGCGGCGGGAAGGGGAGAGGAGGGGAGGGGAGGGCCGAGTGAGTATGAGTGTTTGCCGCGTAAACAGTACTCTGCTCTACTCCAGGACGCGGCAAATATCACTCAAGTAGTCCTCACCTGTGATGCCGTGGACCGGGCTTTTGTTCGCAATATACGTATATTTGTATGACACCTACTCAGATCCCTCTTTTGTATTTATTCGGGGTTAATTTAAAGTTTAAAAATCGCCTTTATGTGCGTGCAGGTTACTTTCAAACTTTTTCAAAACCCATTGAAAATTCGGAAACAGTTCTCGCCATCAATAATACTTTGGCGAATAGGTTTTCCGGATGATTGTTCATGTTTAATTTATTAGAAGCTTCTGTAACTAAGCGGTTGTAATATATCATGCACGATAATAAACCCAGAAGCCAGATAGTTATATAGTATTCAGCAGGGAAATAGCCTCATAAACAATTGGATTCTATAATAAAATCATCGATGCATATTCTGGAGCGTGCGTCGAGCGCTAATATTGGATGCTTATTGATTTGACGTAGCCTAATTCGTCTTTTGTTACTCATTAAGCCGTACTCCTATAGAATACTTTTATAAAGTGTCTCTATTCAAAATTATTCAGGCATTTAGGATCGGTTTTTGTGAGTTTTTGTTACTTTTACATCCGTTACTGAAGTGTTTGCTCAGCCATATCTCTAAAATGTGCTATGAATTGTTTTTTGTAGCAACCTACCGTATCCATTATTGAAATTGGACTGTGTTTGTTTCAAAATATGCGCATAAATGTGATAGCGTAGCAAGGTATTAGCGATTGTGTAAAGCTCTACGAAGCTTTCGGTACGTCGGTATATACCTACGCGCTACGCTACGCCGCGCTACGGATAGCGAACATTTTGTTTGCTGTAAGGTTAAAGCTCTTCATGTATTTCCTGAACCGTTATAACTAGTATCATGACGTTCAACGAAAATGAGTCCGCTTTAAGGTAACTTATAAGTCCTCGTTATTTCACATTTGTTGGGTGTTAGTTTATAAACTTTACAATGGACAGTTTATAAACTTTATTTTATATTTTAAATAATTTTATGAACCTTACAATTACAATTATTATATTACCGAATAAATAACATTATCATTAAATACTAGATGTTTTTTTTATGTATTGACAAGTTTCTTGATAGAAAACACAATTTTGAGTGATATTTCTAATAGTATTATAAATTTTACGCCAAGCATTATTTGTATAGGGAATTTAAGTTTAATTTATGCTTTCAAAATATGTTCGATTCCATATAATACACAAAATTATTTTACCCAAGAATGGAATAAGAAGCAGTAAAAGAGAAACCAATAAAAGTTGTTTTATTGCTCATCGACCGAAACACCTGCTGTGTAATGAGTTTTTAGTTATTTTCGGTCCGCCATTGATATCTGTAATCGGATGGAAAAATTTAAGGTTCGCAGTGGTATTAAAATGGAGACGTCCTCACGTTTCGGCCACTTTCGGCCCTGGGCAACGGTTATTATTGAAATCGAGAACTTTTTGGGTTTTATTGAGAATTTAAATGAAGACTGATACTCGGAAAGTGCCTTAATATGTAGGTATCATAAATATTAATAATATTTTTTTGTACCGTTATCTAGGATAATGGTTTGCCTTTTCAGATGTTTTAAATCAAGTTTAACATATAAATTTTATAAAGTAATTAGTACCAAGATTCGAAGCAAAAAAACAGTTGAATCGACAAAATAAAATATTTCTATGTTACGATTATAGGCCCGTATTATTTGTAAAATAACTAATAACATTCAATATCTATTGGGTTGTGTTATTTGCATTATAAAGAATCTTGGTAGGTATCTATCTAATAAAATAACTTTAAATTAAATTTTTAACCCTAATAATATTATAGGCCCTTTCTTTGCAGTCCGTTCCAGATGATCCTATTATTACACAAACCAGACGAAAACAACAAATAAACGGCATATTTTATAATAAATTCAATGTATTACGTTTCATATTTAGGAAAATTTTATGCATTCAAGAGCAAAATTCTTTAGCAGTTCCGCCAGATGTTACAAGGGTTCGTGTATTTTTGAACTCGTTTACTTTTGCCAGGTTTCAAGTCGCCGCTCGTGTGTGACGTTTGAATTTCAAGAAATTATTGTCACCTTTCGTATAACATTTAATTAGAATTTGTATTTCGTCTTACATGGTGAACGGGAGTATGAATAAAAATTAAGCGTGGATATTTTTAATTTTCGGGTCAATACGTCGTATATATTATATGTCAATTTGGGAACAATTGATTTCCCTCGACACATTTGTAATTGTTTAAATGTGAGCGTGTAATGAAATGATAATGTTAATTAATATGTTTTATGGTGCAATTAACGTCATTAATGTTAATTATATTTATTCTATATTATCATTATATTATGTATAACGTCAGATTCCTGGTGAAGTGAATTAATACAGTAATCTAGGCAATCTAAATATTTATAGAGCGGAGAGCAATTATAATAAATGAATTTTGATGAATAATTTATCCAAAGGCCGAGCAAAACAATGGATTAAAATTTTTATTCACAAATGTTAGCCTAAGCCTTTCTATAAACGATCTATATATATACGCTACTCTTAGTTACTAAAGTTGTAATCATTTAAAAGATGGTTTCAGAGGATTATAAATAATACAGATTACACGCTGATTTAATGTTCAGGCACGTGATAAGAGGAAAAAAACTACAGAAAAATAGAAATTTAATGTACTAAGCTTAGAGCGAGTTATAAAATTTCCGTTATTCGGTGAGAAGTTCATAATATGATAATATATTAACGCAGACATATACCTAATCACTAGCTGTCCCGGCAAACGTTGTACTGCCTTATTCTTACCACTTAGGGCTATGAAAAATATATATTGGCCGATTCTCAGATCTACACAATAGAAGAATCGGTCAAACCGTTTCAATGAGGAGTATGGCCACTAACATGGTGACGCGAGAATTTTATATAGATAGACAAGATGTAATTATATTTTTTGAAAGTCGTTTATTGTTTTAGATTTTTTTAATGATTCTTAGCGACATTGATTATATTATTATTAACAAACTACAATAAAGTAGCAGTGGTGGCTCAGTGCTGAGACCTCGGACTTCCGGTCAGACAGTCCGGGGTTCGAGACCAGGCGAGCGCGCAGGAAATAAATTGATTTTTCAATTTATCTGCGCATGTTGTAACATCACCACTGCTCGAACGGTGAAGGAAAACATCGTGAGGAAACCAACATGTCGAAGAATCAAAAGTTCGACGACATGTGTCATCCGCCAACCCGCACTTGGCCAGCGTGGTGGATTATGCCCTGTACCCTCATAGGAGGCCCGTGTCCCAGCAGTGGGAACGTATATGGGCTGATGATGATGATGATGATGATGATGATGACAATAAAGTGTGCTGTCATATTTTAAGTTCAATTTATATTATCCTTGTCATAATGTTACGAAAATAAAGTAAGGTGTATTTCTATCGGGAATGTAATATGAGTTGCATGCGTTTCACAAAATTTATTCAATGTATGTTAATTTAAATGTTTTTAAAATATGTTTCGTGTATATGTGACAAAAACAATATATGTATCATTAGATATTATTAAACACGACACGAATACGAGACTTTTTGTTACGAAGTATATTTAGTTAGGATTTTTTTATTTTCATGTTACTTCAAATACCTTTGTACCGATTGGTATTGTTTTTCAGTAGCAAATGAAATAACTAAGTTAAATGTTATAATTCAATTTATCAAACTGTCAGTGTTAGCGACAGCTAATCTAAATGCATTATATGAAAGTTTACTATTACGTTTATATTTATATACTTATACACAACTAAGAAAATCCCTGTTACAATCTCACAAAAATTAATGGTGTTTGTATATTAAATTCTTTCATCAATTATTATTTTAATTTATTATAAACTCGAAACGTTCACTCTAATATACCAGAAGAATTGAAACATGAATAACCCGTGTGAAAATTAATATTTCGACGTCCTATTTTCCTTGTGTGAAGCAGTACATAATATGAAGAGCGGATATTATTTTCAGTACAGACGTATTGTGCCTTTATAACGAGACGGTTGACGAGTTGTTATGATATATAAAACAAGTTTATAGAATTTTTAATGGGCTGTACATTCGATTTAAAATGAATATCGTTTTTAAACAACTTCTTCACAATTTTCGTTGTTTATTTAAAACTGATTTAGAGATAGCGCCTATTGTAAATCTAGATATTAAAGGTTAATGTAAAGTTTAAACGGATTTAATATGTAATATACTGTCACTTTTAAGCTTTAATGCGATGAAAATATTTAAAAAATCAAGACGCAGTGGAGAAGCGAGCGTGTCTTAAGTGTGAGCGTCGCGACAAATGCGTGTGTGGGTCGGCCACCCAGCGGGTGCCGCGGTGGTTTGGGCGGGGTGTATCGATCACCGGCGGGCGCGTGCGCTGCGGTGTCTGCTGCGGGCGGCATCCCTAGTGACTTCACTCAGCTTCACCCGCGCAGTCCGCAGCTGGCCGCCTGGCGAGCGACTGCCTGCGACGAATCGTCTCACCGCCCGCGCCGTCGCCAACACCCGCAACATTTGACACTTGGCGTAGCGCGCGATAACATTACGATAACCTTACCTCGATTAGGAATTGCTCTTATGTAAAAACTGGAACTTTTTTGGCCTACCGCTAGAAACTTTTACTGGAATGTTTATATTTTTTAAACATTAATCACAACGATTTTTTTCGCTGTAATATCATAATACTGATGACAAACTATTTTCAGTAAATAAGTAGTAAGGCTCGTGTTGTGCTGTAATATAAAACCATAATTGTGTGCATTTTATTTTCGAGTGATCGTGTATGTGATAAGAAAAAGGACACTCGGAAGCTTGCTTACGAGTTCACGGCTCGTTAATTCGGTGGAGGAGAAAAGCCGAAAAAAGAGGTCTTCGCCTACGTCCGCTCATCGGAGTGATAAAATTTATGACAAACGGTAAGGAGCGTATACTGATAAGGGTCGCGCGTTATCTCGGCGGGCGACGGTGGCTAAACTGTGTGCAGAAAGAGCAACCTTATTCCAAACACCAATATTATATTATCAAGCCTTAATTATATCTTTGAGAGGCATTCTAATTCTGACAAATTTTGAATTTTTTTATTTCTTTTTTATTTCAAAATTATATAATAGTTAAGATTTTATAATTTCAAAATTATATAATAGTTAAGATATTATTTTTTGTTTTATGAGGCAATCATCATACCTATTACCTGTCAAACCTCTGTCACGGATCTTTTAATCGAATAAGCAATAACAGCGTGTTATACAGGGTCGTCCTATTTAGGTATTTAGGCCTCGATTTGGATGATTTATCAATTTACGTATTTGGTTGTTTAATCTGTCGGTTTGATTTGAAAACCGTCCTGGAAAATGTTTGGCGTGGATGGATTTTTTTGCTTGCTAATCTTATCTTATTTTTTTCGGGTTACGCCTGAAGATTAATCAATTGCAATCGACACAATTTCATTTCCCCTGAGTAATTTCCTAGTCTTATACAAGTAAATAAAAACAGCGATTTGATGACTATCCGGCGGTTGGAATATCATCCCTAGATCTAGGATTATGATGAAAAACTTGAAACAATGAACCCAAGAAAGGCCTCTAGAGATAAAATATCTCGTTATTGTCATGATTTGAAGTAGTAAAACTTTCCTCGAGGTTTATTTTGCGTAATATTTTTTGCTCAGATTTATTGTTTGTATTCTTACACCTTTTAATTACGAGGAAAACGTAATTATTTTTGTTATTCGAGACTTCGGATAAATAACAAGCGCAAAAAACATTACTTGCTTATACTATTCGCTCGAATTTCGTAACAGTAGACGCACTAAAGGTTTGCTTTGGTGTCAGTTTACTCAAATACACATATATATCAAATTTCTTTCGTATAAACAATGTGACCTTTATCCTTATTCTTAAATCATGTAGTCTTCTTGCGTTATTGTTGTCAAGAAGCAGAAACAATATTCAATTCGTCTTATACTTTAATACCGTTTTATACAAACTACTAAAATTGAACTATTATACAAAATTGAACCAACTACTGAACCAAAGATCGGGATCTGAACACTGAAAGCCCCGTCGCCTGTAGGTATTTAACGACGCCTTTTTTATTTCAAAAATTTTGAAGTCTTTAATGTATGTTATTATGTTAATACCAATTGACATTATCATAGTTTTTGCCTATTTGAATAGGTATATGCAATATATATAATGCAACGATGTCTATATGTTATCATCATAACATAGACTGATTTCCAAAAGTATGTTTCGAATTATGTTGCGATCGGTAGTGGCTACGCCGAGGGACGATGTGGTATTGGTATATTGATGTGGTATTGGGTGCATTCGTTCATTATATTGACCACTGCACTAACCTAGTTACTTCACATTCTTATTTCGTAAAACATCGTCTCCATTTTCAAAAATAATGAAAATCAGAGCCAAATATAAGAACACATAATTTTTTTAAACTTAGATTGATTAAGGTGTTATAGTTGTATTTAATTACGACCATTATTGTATATTTATAATATGTTCGTATACTCCTGGTATTAAGCTATCAAAGTTTTCCCTATAACGTAAGTCGGTACGCATGGTCGCACATAGGAACCAATAGATTTGTTGAGTAGTGAAAATGTTTAATAATGTTTTTTGTTTGTATTACTTCAGTTAAACCACAAAAAAGCGAAGCGAAAAAATTGAAATAGATTTATACTTATTATATATATAAAAAATGACCTAGTATAAATAGATTTATACTAGGTCATTTTTTATATTTTGACAAGGAAATATAAAGGTGTGCAAATCGTTTGTATAAAATGGGGATGGACATCGACAAAAGACGGCGGATGTTCGAGAGGGGACGCAGGTGCGATGCAATTAAAAAGTGAATTCCTTGCAAACCTTTCTCAGAATAACGTCTGCAGATGACTGATATGTTTACAAATCTATATGACGAAGCTATGTACTTTTTATGAAAAAAAGTTATAGAAATACCTCTTTTTTCTCGTTTGTCTATCAGACCAAAACCCTCTAGCAGAAGGACCTATACTGCTTCGTCAGAATAATTACACTCGTATCATTATTATGATTCAACGGTTTTTCCTTATATCTATTCTCAGTTATATTAAGAAAACGGTGCTTTAATCACTCGGCTAATGATTGAGTAGTGAGCTGTCACTTGACCGACCTTCACTCCTGAGTCTTGATAAGCCTACGATAATCCATAGTTGTCGAGTCAGTTTGACTTAACTAAATCTCTACCGCCCGAAGAATTACATTATTTATACTATTCAGATGGTTAAAAAATGAACATTTTATTTTTCTATCTTTCAAAATGAAAAAGCAGTATTAAGAAGATTACAACCTATAATATATTGGGCGATGGCACGACTTGGGATTATTTTAACGGGTCGTTTATTTTTAAGTATTTTTTAAAGATAGTGCTCATGTTTGGTAAATGGTAATTTCTTGATGAGAATAAAGAATCAATTTAAACGGAAGAATCCTAAGTAATACAATGAAATAAATAACTGCCATTCGCCCATTCCATCCCTCCAATAAATTATTTTATTCTTGGATTCCATCATGATTTGCCTTAAAGCACACAAATATTAAGAAAAAATGAGATAAATATAAGTTATAAAACAAATACAACTAAAATACAATTCCATTCTTCTATTCCAAAAGTAATTCTACATCTAAGTTCTACATCCATTTATTTATGCTTTATTGTACATACATACCAGGACAAACAAACTTAGACTATAATTTTATACAATAATAACACACGGGCACATATGCACGAAAAGGCGGCCTTATTGCTCAAGAGCAATCTCTTCCAGGCAACCCTGATTGTAAGGAATGTTGAACGAGTACGCGATGGCGCAAATTCAATGTCTAAATTGATACATTGTACAAATAACTAATTTGTATACAATACAAAAACTATAAAATATAATAGAAAAAATAAATAAAAATAATATATATATATATATATATATATATAAAGTATTATATTTAAAAATAAATATATACAGATAACATAAGAATATAATAAATATATATAAATACATATACTAAATATACCAAATAACACACAAAATATTATAATATAATAAATGATGTCTCATACAAAATATGATATCAAGAGATAAAATTAAATATAGCAACACAATATTATAATGATAAGAAATGGTTTTTAACCAGAGCTTTAAAACTACTAATATTTTTCGCCCGCCTGATGGATTCAGGCAGAGCGTTCCAAAGATGTATAGCACGAACAGTAAATGAGGAGCCGTAGAAATTTGAGCGATGAACCGGTGTAGAGAGAGTTAGAAGATTGGAAGAGCGAAGAGAGATAGAGCTATTTTCACTAAGATAACTAAACTGATTTTTAAGATAAACAGGTGTTTTAGGGTCAAACAGAACACAGTACAGAAGCTGAAGTATGTGGGCGTCCCGGCGAAGACGGATGGGGAGCCAGTTAAGTTTTTTGCGATATTCCGAGACATGGTCAAATTTACGCAATCCGAAAATAAATCTAATGCAGAAATTTTGCAGCCTCTCAAGGATGTCTAACTGGTACTCAAAAAGATCAGGGAATGAGGAATCGGCGTAGTCAAGGAAGGGAAGCAGAAGGGATTGGGCTAACGCAATTTTGGTGGAGATCGGTAGGAAGTTACGCAGGCGGCGCAACGAAGATGCACCAGCAAAAATTTTCTTGCGAATTTGCATGATGTGCTCCGACCAAGATAAGTTCTGGTCAAGGTACAAACCGAGGCTTTTAACTGTTTTGCTGAAAGGAATGCGAGAACCATCAACCACAACATCTGGCAAGCAATCCCATTTAATTTTGCTCATAAGCGGCTTACTGCCAAGTATAATGATTTTAGTTTTTACGGGATTTACCTTCAAGCCATGTTCCTTGCTCCAATTGACGATAGCTGCGAGATCAGAATTAGTACGGAAAATCGCTTCAGGAAGTTCAGGCAGTGACACGTGCGAATATAGTTGGAAATCGTCTGCGTACATATGATAAGGAGAAGTTATGTTATTGGAGATAGAGTTGATAAATATTCCATATCCATTATTCTAGAACTAAACATTTCTGATGTTGCATTGGATTTATTACCATAATGTGTAAGTGTCCCCTAATGCACACTCTTTATGTATTTATTCAATGAAGAGTTAGTGTTAGGGAGCGATTTTGCGAGTGAATCGAAAGAATGAATAGATTTTGGGTGCGGTTCATTTCATTCCATAAAGCTTAAAGATCATTTCTCACGTCTGAAATAATTTCTTTATAGTAACAAATTCGACTTTTGTTTCCCGGCAAATGCCTAAGTAAATAATATGTTTCACTGTAAACAACATGGTACCGAGATAAAGCTCCTTTGTTCATCATTAAGAATTACATTTTAATTTTCTTAGTCTTATCCATTGTTACATTGTTGGCTGTTGCCCGTTGTCTCGGAATTTATGAAAAGAATATTTAGGTATGTATAATATTCTGAACAAATTCTGAGGTTCTTTCTCCCATCGTGAATATTACGTGTAGCATTCATTCTAGTCACGCGCGTAAGCGCTGTTTATCCACATTCGCTTGGGCGTACGCAAATAATAAGGTAACTTCTCGCATTTACCCGACCTACGTTCAGCACTTTATTTTACACTCCTTTCATGCACCTGAAAGACGCTCTAACTTCCTTTGGTCATTAGCTCTAACCTTTTTTCCATAACGTACTTATAGAAAAATAAAACTGTTCAAATTATATTATGTAGAGCTTAAATTAAATTGAATAAACTTTCTAGACTGAATGCAATATATGTACCTACGTGTAGTTTTTCAAATTGGTTATGAATTAATTAATATTTATTTACAAATCCATACGGATTAACAGTTAAATGAAATGCATGTTCTATAAAGAATACTCCGTAGAAGAACATTCGATTTTTCTCTAAAATCGCCTTTTTTAATTATTTAAATTTGTAGAAAAATAATCTGTTATAATGGTTATAAGGAACGTTGCTTTCTTTTTCAGAATTAGAAGGAAATTCTTAATGATGTTGGTTTTGATAAAATCCGACAAAAAGGACGGACATTAATTGCTTTTAATAATGCAGACCTTTACCCCTTGCCCATCGTTTAAGAGGTCGCATGTAGAAACAAGTGTCACCTCCGGAAACTATTACTTATTTAGGCTTTTTCTTGATTTATAGACGAGAATGTTTAAAAATATATCTTATCGTAAAAATTATATTAACTGTTTTATTTGTGAGATTTTATTACAAAATACATTAATTTCTCACGTTATATAATACTTTATATATATGATTTTATAACATTTATCTCCGGCAATAAGTTCAAGAGAAGCACTTTAATTTCTGAGTGTTTTATTGAAAAATGTTCATAGTTTCTTGAAAAATTTCTGCGAACCATTCAATTCGATGAATTCTGCAATTCGTAATTTTAGTGGGCGAGAAATCGATAAAGATAAGTATCATCGAACAGAATTGGTTATCAACATTTCACGGCTTAGCAATATGGCCTAAATAACCGTGAGACTATTTTATATATTTGATGGATAAATTTGGTATAAAGTCAATGTTAATTATAATTATAAAAATTACACACGCAGTAAGCACGCAGTTAATAAATCGAAAAAATCTAAGTAAATAAAGATCTTTGTAACATATATATATTTATCATACTTACTTGAATTAACATATAATTTTTAATAAAGGTCCGAACCATTATTAATTACAAAGACGAGATACGTTTTTTTCTTATTAAAAAATATAAAATAAACCAAAATTAATATGTATGTAAATAATTTTCAATTTACTGGCTGAGCGGCCGCGGCTGATTTGTTAGATAATTGTTACAGTGGAAATATAGAGAAGGTTGTACAAAACCATTTCCATATTGAAAGTCAGCGTAGGTACACCAAATCAGATTAGTATGTTAATAATTGCGTTGTACTTGCCTTTATAATCTGAATCTAATATATTACATGTATATTACCTTATCGTGCACTCAATTTCGTAGTATGGTGATGTAAGCCTCTCACTGTCACCCGTATCCAATGGCAACAGGTGCATCAGACACATGAATTATGAACGACAGGTCATGCCGCTAATTGATACTTGAACTATCCACTTTTGGCCATGTTTCGATGTGGCTGACATGTGACTTTATATAGCCTCCATTTATTGTTGATTATCGAACTATCTGTTTAATTCAGTTTCATTAATCTTATTTTATTCGATGAAACATTGACCCGACATGATATTTGTTTATTCTGATGATGTTTTAATATATGGGCAATAAAGACGTATTTTTATTTATCAAGCTTCATTTACACTGTTCTAATAGAAGTTCTTTCTCTTGTATTTAGTTCAACGCACGCATGGTACACTACTATCTATCTATATAAAGATATTCATAATGGTGTATGTTTGTAAAATATCACTTTTGATTATACATACCTAAATATAAATTTATAAACCTACATATACATACCTATTAGCGAGATTCTAAAATTATTGCAATGCACGATAGCCAATTAATATTATTTAATTTACTCTATTATTTAAATATTACTATGTTATATGATCTAGTGTTGGAGCAAAAAAAAAGTTAATTAAATCACAGAGGTTCTAACGTCTATTTAAAAACACTACGTGATTCTCGTGCTACAGAAACAGAAAGGCGGGAATGCTAACTTCAGCTTTTAAATTCAAGAGAACGATGTCGGAAAACAAAACTATCGTTTACCTTAGTTCAATCCTTTGTTCACACCTACAATGGTGTTGAATACTTCGATAAGAAGACATAGGTATACATATATATGTCTGAATATGTTTCGGATCTGTATGACGTAAGAATGGAGAGAGTAAAACTTAAATTTTCACTTAATTAAATATAGAGTGTAATCATAAATTGCATTGAGCTACAGGACAAACATTTTGGTGATAATTTTTTTATTAATAAATACATATAATAAAGAACAATAGTTTGTATTAGAGATACTCATGAAATGAATTTAATGAAATAATATTAGAGATACTGATGAAAATGAGTATATCCCTGATGTGTAGGTACCATTTATGTTGGTTAACTTATTCTTGTTCTAGAAATTTAATTACAACAAATGTACGACTGAGAATGACAGTTTTATTGTGTTATGATTTATAGAAGGTAATTAAGAAGAACCTCATTTATCATAACCGACCTTCGTTCAACGCAGGCATTGCGTTTATTTGGTCCATTTTTAGGTAAAATTGTTTTTGTTATTGTCTTTTCTTCACACTAATATTATTCAGTAGCCTTAAATATGACCTGCCAGTTAAAGCTTTGATTGCTGAAATTTGATTTACTATTCATGGAATTATTTATACATTTCGTATTTAATTAAAACTAATTAGTTGTTAAGTGTAGCGTTAACTGCGTTGATCAAATACTGTATGCGTTACTATGTGTATGTGGGCGTAATTGAATAATATAATATTTGCTTTAGTGTAATTTGTAATTAAATGTTTGCTTACAATCTTTGTGGTCCGGGTGTCACTTTAGCCCGACTCGAGATTCATTCCTAATTAATTAATTGATCGGTTGTTGACAGTTGTCAATTGTCCGGAAATTAATTGGTATTAAGTAGGTTTAGGTAACGTTTAGTTAAATATGTACATTTGATTTATAGTCGGTAACTTCTTAGGGATTTCTCTATTTAGATCTCTCTAAGATAAATTTTCTTAATAGATTAATCTTTTATTATTCATATCTTTTAATATTATTAAGTAACTTGACCTTCCGATTTATAAACATTCGAACACGTAGTCTACACTTTAGTTAATTTACTTACGTTCTAACAACAAGGAATAGACACGAAACTCGCTACTCGATTTCCTGAATGAATAGTTCTTTGATTTATAGAAAAATATAGATGTATAGATATATTTAATATAATATGCCTTTTGTTATCTTTTAACATATGTTTTAAACAGGAAAATTAATAATTAATGTGTTCAAAATCATCGTTTATTGTATTCACCCAGTTAATTCAGAACAACAGAATGGCTGATGTTAAAATATGATCGGCAGTTAGTGTTAATTCTGTCAAACAAAATGTCACACGAAACCGCTGCTTTCATGAAAATATCGGTTATTTTGTTGGAAAACTCGGGCTATTATCCGCTTTATAAATCTAAAAATGATTAGCAATTTTCAATTAAGTTAGTATGAAAGTGCAACGATCGCATTTTATAGCTCAATCGATTTTTATGTTTGGCATTTTGAGTTTTTGACCGGATAGCTTCTATTTAAAATATTATCACGGAATCTGTCTACTACCTACGTAATTAAATGACCTAGAAAGAAGTGTTTTTGACTTGGTCATTTTTTTGCACGCTCTAGCGTCTAAAGTCCTGGTGGATTTTAGCTTTTTCCTTAAATATTTAGGCAGGCCTACGATACAAGCTGTCATAGTGTAGGCCTGCAGGCTGCAGGTCATAATATTATCTTTTAATCATCAGGTCCTATTATAATATCGTTGTTTTTTTATGTTTAATTAATTTAAGATAATGATTTCTATGTATTTAATTTTATATTTATGGTGAATAAATGATTATGATTAAAAAAAAAAGATTATGATTTCATATGGATGTGATATATTTTTTCACGTTAACTGGTTATTTTTTCTTCAGTTATGAATAATAACTTTTTAATATTCACAATTAACACAAAGAAAACAGATGTATACTGTGGAATAATGCAGTAGAAATAAAAAGCCTATAAATAATATAGTCCCAAATTTATCAAACATCTCTTTGTGTATACTCGTGGTTAATTATTCATTAATAGAATCTATGTGACAAGTGTACTGGTAAATTGATGCCGACATTGTGTTCATGGACAGATGGAAATGCAATTATGCAACTCAGCAGCAAGGTGTCATTCATATGAAATTTGATGTCAGTGCACTCGCGTTCAAAAGCGCGTTACAATGCATTATATACTAACAAATAATATGTATGATATGTACCTACTTTTCGAAATTAGAATTAAGAATTTAAGACGTAGAAATATTTGGAAAAAAGGAAATACATGGAACCGTTCTATTAAAGGCACCAATTTAAAAAAAATCATCAAAAATCGCTGTACCCAGTCGAAAGTTCTGAGGGTAACAAACAAAGAAAATAGTACAATCGAATTGTATATACTTCTTCTTTGGAGTTTGTTGAAAATAAACGAGTTTGTTACCTAGGTATAAATTAGATAATGAATCACATACAAAATTTTGCTAAAGCTCTTAGCTCTGCCCGTGACTTCAATCATTGTTCATATATATTTTCTCCTATTGTAGAAAATACCTGGTTTACCTGTGACCACAATAAATATGACCATGATAATAAAAGTTAATTACTGCAATTGCGTAATTTTACGTTAATTATTCTCGTACAAACTTTATCGACTGTTATTACTTATTATTATTCAAACATAATAGATAATTTAGTTACCACAGGTAAACTGTTTTAAATTTTGAATATATTCTTGACAAGAGATTTCCGTGATTACTGAATTTTATTACTTTCACAGTTCATTGATCTTAATCATTACGTAAGGAAATTTACAACGTTTGGAAGAACTTGAATATTTGTTCTTCTAAAACGTTGTTCCCATTTGGGACAGATTAATTTATTTACAATCTAGACTTTAATACTTATTTATAAAATTCACATGTTACGTTGTTTGTAGTTAAACTCCTCCAAAAGGACTAAACCGATTCTCATGATATTGTGCGCATATCGGGTAGGTCTGAGAATTGAATAACATATCTTTTTATCATACCTCTAAGTGATAAGAGTAATGCAGAACAACGTTTCCAGGGACAGCTAGTATAAAATACTTAGTAAACAATAATTAATACGGTTTTATTAATAAATTATGTTTTAAAATAAAATGAAAACTAAAATCCTCGTATATTATCTATCTTCATTATCTAAATTCTAAACAGAGTTCGCGACTGATTATATTTTATAAGTTTGATTGTAATGAATAAAGTTAAAAACCAATTACGAAAATACGTTCAGATATTTATCAAAGTATCTTCAAGTTATATTCTACAGAACTCAACTCATTAACTGTTAATTTAAATTAAGAATTAATTACATTTTAACCGTCTAAATTAATGAAAACCTAGAAATGAGACAATTATAATTTTAGGTTTCGTATAAGAATTGAGAAACCCGTCATTATTCCATAGGCTTATGAATATACTTACTACTTTAATTCTTCAATGCTTGAAAAATTTATATTCACACTCGTCGAATAACTGTTATTTTAGACATTTCAACTTTAAAAACTAAAAAAAGGCTTTTAAATCCGTGTGATGCTAGAGACATTTTTGCAGCTTGTCAGAAATTGAAAATAATAGAAATCCAAATATGAGATGAAACATAGAGCTATCGTACGCAAGTATTTAGTAATTTTATTAGGGTAATATAGTTAAAGTAAATTCCGTCGAGACCCTCATAAATTTTTATGTTACGGCGGTTTACGAGTGTGTGTCACCAGTTTCTTTGGTTAATGCCATTATCAAATTTTCAATTATGATCGTCAGCGTTTTGACAGTTTAGGGCGAACTATTATGAGGACGAAACATTTTCCTTCTTCACAAAATCATTATCTAATATACATTTCCTTCTAATGTTAATAAATTTATACCCCAATAGAAATATAAGTGTAATTCATCTTAAAGTTGCTTTCCTTATACCTACTCTTGAAACTGTAAACTTTAAAAAACTTTGCAAACGTGTGTTTTGCTGTGTAAGTACGTGCACTCTATAAAGTTACAGAATAACAAAGAATTTAAATTCTAAAATTCCGAGTTTACCTTTTAGGTCCAAGGACTTTACCAGTTTCAATAACAATATTTTATTGCAATATTCTATAACCTAGACATGTTAAAATGTATAAAATGAACAAAAATATTCATCCAAAGTCAATTCATCCGGTTGCCATTTTATGATGTCACTGACAGGCTTTGTACTTTTTGTCACCATTTTAAAATGCGAAACTATATTGAATTGAATGCTAAAATAAAATTTCAGATTATGTATTTGTCGTTGCTTTTGTAATATCATACATATAAATATACAAATTACATAACAAACGTTTAAACCAATAAAAATAATGAACAGATTTTTCATTTTTCCTAATCACTGTTGCTTAATTTTTTCTTATGAGAAGCACTTGAAGCTCTGTGTTGAACTTTAACTGAAACAGGAGTAGATGATTTGTAAAATACTTATAAGTCGTCTCTATTTTTAATTTCAGCGGTCTAGATGATGAAATCTTACAATACCGAGCGATACTGCTAGTTCGTATCCCTAGAAAATCATGTCCTGAAAGCTGTGGAAGCATCTAGTCTAATGGAGGCTGCGTTATTGAATAGAGATAACAGTCACAAAGGCACAGATAGCAGCCGACCTTTGGTTTCGATGACGTCGCTTATCGTTTCGTCGGCTTTTCAGTTGGAAGCACAAACATAACCTGTCAGTTTATTTATTGAATGTAGATTATGTATTACTTTCGAAGTTGGTTATCGAGTAGTAGTAATGTTATAGCTAGAATTAAGGATACATACTCAATAATTTGAGAAAGTGTTTTGGTATGATTTGTGTCTCTGGAGAGAAAACGGTTTAAAATACTCATAAATTCCGATAAATGACGCTGTTGCTGTTAATTTCAGTGAAAATCGCGGGCGAAGCCGCGACTAGCACCCAGTACTGTATTGTATATGTATTTTCTTAATTCTTAGCATTTGATGAATACTTTTTAATTGTTGCATTTAATATTCCATTTATATCCCTTTTCCAGTTCTGTTAACGTAACAATGCAGATCAATAGAAAATAGGAACCGCTATTTATAAAACAAATGTTTATAAGCCCAAAGAACAGGCTCTGATTTATTGGCGCAACTCCTTTCGATTGATTAAAATAGAATTGAGTAAAGTTAATTAAAGGTTTGTGTCGGCAAAAGTAATTGATTGTTTTACAGCGTCGAGCAATATTAAAACCCTATTAAATGAAATAAACAAAATTAATAGGGATCTAAAGAAAATCCGTGACTGAATTTTGGTAGAAGCTGAGAATGTTTGATTAGAATTATAATTAAGCAATCAGTAATTTGAAGCAAATAAAGGACAATTTAAACGGAAATGATTGTTGGATATTGGTTTTAGGAACGATGCCGTTTTAATTCATAATTTAGTAGCTACGCAGCGAAATAACTTTGCTTGAATAAATGTAAACTAATTTCCCAAGATAATTAAAGTAATGAAGGTAAGTTCTACATAAAATTTTATACTTATATTTTAGAAACCTATTTTTTATAATAACGTTATGTATTTGAATTACCTTGACTCAATAATAAATAAACACATTATTGACAAATGATAAAGGCACGCAATTATAACACCATGCATAATCGTATCACATTAAACATACAATGCGTATATGTGCATAATAATGCGACTAACTTAGGCTTACTTAAAATTACTGAATCTCTCATGAAACACTTGGCTCGGCTGCATCTTAAAGCAGATCTGGGTCACAGTCTATATTCACCTCTGTCTACTTTAAAAATACTGGCTTAAAATATTTTATAGTTCCCTTATTTTGTTCTGTATCATTTACTTTTATTGTTGAGTCGTTTGCAATATTGTATGTTAGTTTTCCACTACGCAAACGCTACACCATTATATTCTGTGTCTATTCTAGGAACAGGAACGTTCTAGATATTATTTTTATGAAATAAGAATTATAACATTAGCCTCAACTTTAATAGTACATATTTGTTAAATACTATAGAATGTAGTAATGTAGAACTGTAGAACCCTTTACTGTATTTGTATAAAATCTATTAACATAGAGATAAAAAAAATATCTGTACTAGAGTCGCGAATACTAATTCTCATTGTAGTAAACATAATATTATGTTTTGAATTTCATTTCAACTGAAGACATTCTCATTTTCTGCTTCATTAGAAAAATTTAATCTTATTATAGCAGAGAAAAAAGCAATATCCTGCAAGGATCCTTGTAACGAGTGCGGGGAAATTCTCGTTTTTCCGTCATTGTAAATTTCAAGTGTCAATGTAAAATATTTAACAGTCAAATGCTTTACAATTCATTCGCGGAGTTTCAATAAGAACAAAAAAATAAAGAAACTTCCACAGCAGAGAAAAACCCTGTTCTGTGGAAAAACCGATGCCGAAATAAACCTAAAACCTCCATCGATCATAATAAATAAGAAAAAGTATTCTAAAGAAATAAGTAATTTTTTTCATCGCAAGTTTTATTGCGGTGAAAATGGTAAATTTGTTTATATTAAGCGGTGTGAACTTACACTTCAACATTATATTTATACTTTTAAAACTATGAATAAATACCTATCTACTTTTCAAAACATAGTACAGACAAAACCGAAAAAATGTTGAGGATGAACATAAATAATGACGATTCTTCTTCTCTTCTAGAACACTTCAGAAATTTAATTTTAGCCGAACGTAATACAAAATTTCGTAATATCCATGTAATATCATACAAAAATCGTAGCAAATGCGCAATTTGTTTTGTTCATCTCCTTTGTTTGTTTTCGGGTCACAGACGTTTGCGATAATATTGTATTGTTTGTGTCAGTTCCTCCTGAGATACTGTTTTAAGTGTTATTGTGGGTGCAGCATTACATAATCTATTTGAAAACATTAAAAACAATAGGTTTATGTATAAGTAAAATTATTATAAACAAAGAGTAATTACAAACAGAATTTTCTTGTTATACTCTGTCTCACTCATAAAATATGCCTTGAAATGAATTTAAAATAGGATTTACGTTTATAACTGCTTCCCTGCAATTTTAAGATAAAATTATTCACCTCATCTAGATTTAAATACGAATACTTCGTTTTATCCTGTCTTATCCGTTAATTCCACAGCAATGTTAAACAAAGATAAGTTATTTTGATGATTTTTGTTCAGGTATAGGTTTACGTTACATATGTATGTGAAACCTGTGTGAGAAACATACATATTATACAAAAAAGTAAAAATATTTGTAATGAGAATATAATATTATTTGGTGTTTATTATTTCCAAAATACGATTCAAATTAAATCCCTTCGGTTTTGGAAACATCAAGTAAATATTATAATGTAAGGTAGGGTATATAATTTACGTCACTTTCTTACCGTACCTAAATGAAGCTTCTAAAAGACGAATTTATCTCTCGCGTTGCTGATGTTCAATTAATTGTGACAGTTGACAGGTGTGGCCCATAAGGAATAATCGCGAGCGTTTTAATAAAGGCATCAGTTACACGTGGTGCGTGTGACTTTCTACCTTCATATACACGTAATAATGAAATTGCAATATGATACGTATTATATACTTGTTTAATAGTATCTTGTACATATAAATGGATGAGAGTTTGCTTAAATCTCTCTTTTTAGTGCCTTGAGAGTTGAGGGTTTTGCGCTGTCTTCTTCCCTTGGTTAGGTCGCGTTAGTAGGTGTACACTTTTACCCAGACTAGATGTTGTTGAAACTTTATAAAACAGCATATTTTAATACATGTTTGCGTTAGTTTGCGGTTGTTTAAACTCTGAACTTCGCAATTTACATGAAAACTAGATATGCATGTGATTCTGGCGTGATTTGATGAAAGTAATTTTGCGTTGTGTTGGTCGACGCAGCTGCCACATGCCAAGCGTAATTGTGCTTAGTTGGCAAACACTTCCCTTGTTTCCGTCCACAAGGACTTAAATACGTATAGTTCAGTATATCCTATTTATGAAGATATTAATGCAGCGTGAAATACGAAGCTGTTTGGACGCAGAGCCTGCTATCAAAGAGTTAAATACAACGACTATGTTTATTAAATAGATACTACGTAATCTGATGACTTCATTTCCACATACACACATATGCTATATTAAATTATTGTTCTATTATCAAACAAATATAATAAAATGAAAATGATGTTTCATATCATTGTTATAAAATGATCCAGGTTTATACATATAACCGACACCGTCCGTATATTTGTAGTGTAATAACAAAGACACAGAGGAAGTGGACGATATATCTCTCGCTTTTCAAACAATACTAAGTTTGTAACTCTCACGTGCAATTTATATATGTATCTACATCATCACTTTAGTTTGAGAGTAGAACTCTGGCGATCGTATTCTCTCAATTAAGATGGCCTGGAAAGTTCCAGGCAACCCCCTGGGAATATTCGATCCGTTGCTGTACCTATACTTCAACCAGAACACATTAACTAAGTAAGTCTATTAAATGTATGTATCGCAGTTTTAGTTACACCTATATTGGAATAATATAAATTAATAATCTAGTTGGTTTTAAACAAGAATGCATCTAATATATTTATAGGTTGTTCTACTGAATATTTAAAACACTTCCATCTTGTTTCATGTAAGCGACCCTTTCAGCGTTTTGACCGATGCCCAAAGGGCCTCGACCTTTGCTCTGACTTCAAAGCTAACTCTTCTTCAAACTACTTACTCAATCTTTTCTTTTATGTTACAAACTTACAATTATTACTTCACTCTATAAGTAAAGACTCTAAGCTTTAGTGTTCGGAGAGGTCAAGTGGGGAAAATAGAAACTTATTTCTATATACATAATTAGCAATTTACCTAGTTACATTCAATTATTAATTGAGTAATTTTCAATTTGATTCATTGTTCTTTTTTTGTTAAATGTTATTTTTGTTATTATATAGACTAGCGACCCGCCCCGGCTTCGCACGGGTGCATTGCTGATACTAAATACACTACAGAAAAAAACTGTGAACGTTGTATATAAAAACATAGCGGCCCGCAGCGATAGCCGGGCGGCCGGCCGGTACCGCCGCAAACGCTACGTCCCGCAATTTTTAAATCTGTAATATCTTCGAAAATATTCACTTAAATCATACGGTATACAGGGCCATATAGATCTATATTAAATGAAACATGTATTCAAGGTATTTAATCGGTTAAGGATTAATGCTGTATTGGTTAAAATAGCATCGAAAATTAGCCATTATTTGTCGTAAAAAGTAAATGACAAAAAAAAGTTATTGTGGGTTATCCATAAGAGATAGACATATACCATCGCGGACTTTTCTGTGGACCTTTTCAATGTGTATAATACTTAGTACATTATTTTGATAAAACTCGTAGGGTTCAGCCTGCGTTTGTAATGTAAGCGGAAAAAATGTAATTTTTTACGACATCACATTAGAAACCTCAAAAATAACAGTACTTCTCCACTATTTGATAGATGTTATTATACATATAAACCTTCCTCTTGAATCACTCTATCTATTAAAAAAAACCGCATCAAAATCCGTTGCGCAGTTTTAAAGATTTAAGCGTACAAAGGGACATAGGGACATAGGGACATAGGGACAGGGAAAGCGACTTTGTTTTATACTATGTAGTGATGATGTAGGCAGTGAAATATATGATAAAATCGAATTTAAAAGTGTCTATTGCATTGGCGCTTTATATCTATAACAACAAGAGCAATTCTTATTCATGTGTGTAACATTAATCATACTTACTTAAATTTTATAAATATTTTTGGGAACTGAATAATCACAGTATCTACTTCTGTTGAGATTTAAATGTCTGCTGCCGTGAAATAAAATGCAATCGCAAAAATTAATTAGCGAATCTCCCGATTAAATACTAAATGATGAGTAATGGTATCAATTATTGGTTTCGATCTGCTTTATTAATGTATCGAATGTGGTAATTTATTACATTAATTTTAAGCCGTTGCTTTGTATGATTGAATATATCAGTATGATCTCGATCGGTATGATGTTGAAAACTTGAAATTAATGCGTATACAATACACATATAACCATTGAATTCTATTAGTACATTAAGTATTTAGGTAGGTACATTATTATTGTAAAGTATTCGAATTATCTGTAAATTTTTATAGTAGCAGTAATCGTTTTTTTATACTTTCACAATATTACTTATTAACTCGCACTAAGAAACAAACCGCAATGTATAGTATATTGTTGTAACATTTATGAAACACAATGAATCAAATCCCAACCAATAATAGTTAATTTGCACGCATGTGTATAAAGGAAAACATGGAAAACATTTTCAATACACAATAGCTGCATACAGATAATTCCTGAAAAAGCGCGATGGTCGCGCGAACGCAGCCGAGCCTCATATCGATGTAGATAACAGGGACCAGCAATTACACAGCCCGATTTTATTTTCCACAGATAACATCAACAAACTACGCAACGCGGGAAAAGCAATTTGAATTCCGCGATTAATACAGATTAAGCAATACTAATATATTTTTGTTTTATATTGCCCTATTGAAAAATTCGTTTCATTAAAGAATATATTTTTTAAACGTCTAGCATTGTCGGGTTGTCAGTTCTATTGATTTAATATTCTGTGGTTTTATACTGTGGGTTTAGAACTCTCTTAACAACTAAGATGGTATTCTCGCTTGAGATACCTTACAAAAACTTAAACACGGATTAATAAGCTATCTCAACTTATAAAAGAAGAAAGAAAAAGTTTCTTACAAGATACCACACAAGTTAAAGCGGAGCATCGTTGATAAGGAGCGTACAGGAAAATTTACATAATTTGCTTTATTATATAGGTAACATCAGAGCAAAACATGTAATTTAGTAAAATAACGATACCATAAAAATAAGTTTACATGTATTTAATTATCATGTACAACAGCTTAATGCCTGTAGAGAAGTAACTGCACAACCGTAATTTTCCTAATTTACTGACACTTCGATACTGCTTTATGCATCAGTTGTTTCGTGGTTATAAACGCGGAACAGTCAAAATTCACACTGGTTACGATAGTATTAATATCCATACGAATTTACCGATAGCGATGCTTAATTAAACCACGCTATCTACTCGTTCAAATTTACAGTGTTTACTTATAGTTTGGGATATTATATTATTGAACGTATGCTTGAAATGTTGTTTCTCATTCTGATTTTGAGGATAAATTCATCTATATTGGTCTGCTATTATATCTGACTTCGAACTGGTGTAGTGTAAACCATAACCAAAAACGAAACTGTCCTTTAATTTTTGTGTATGTACAACTAAATTGTCTTTTTATGTAATATAGTCAATTTTTATTTACTGCAGTTAATTCGTTCATTATTTTCAGGCAAAATATTTCATGTTTAAATTGGTTATTAGGAATGTAACTTTTAATTTATATATACATTTATATAAAAATATAACCGAAAGAAAAAACAGGTTTCAATCTCTTCTAATACGTTTCTTAATCTATTTCAAAATAAATTAGGTAATTAAACAATATAATATAAAAATATTTCTACTTTAAGTGCATATTATATATGTAATCAATTATGCAGATAGAATATTGCAAATAACAATACTCTTTATATTAAAAGAACAGCAATTCTAGCTCGGGTAAATTACAATGAAATTGAAATGGTTATTTTCTGTCTACTGCAGGAGTATGATAATGGATACCTTTCCGGATTGACTCATTGTATTCAGTTTGATGAATTTCAGATTTATTTCGATAGCAATTTGGCATAGCTACCA
Source organism: Colias eurytheme (assembly GCF_061535395.1). NCBI lineage: Eukaryota > Metazoa > Arthropoda > Insecta > Lepidoptera > Pieridae > Colias > Colias eurytheme. Next base: position 7,834,315 of record NC_142981.1, on the reverse strand, counting down.
AGAGTACCATAAAATTGATTCCAGTACATGCCATTCGTTGTAAGGTAGGTAGTTGTACTTCATGTACGATCACTAGCTATTTATTTTGATTATGATAGAGTAAATAACGAGTTAATCATAAAAATCTAAAGTAAGTTTTTTTTTGAGTGCGTATTGTGTTTGAATTCTTTTAATAGTTGAAACCTACTATTTTCGATGAGCAAATATAACAATGCTGTGAATGTAGAGTATTCTACAGCGCAATATTTTATATAAAATGTAGGGTACGGCCTGATTTGCATTACAACTTGCGTAAGCGTAACGCGGTTCCGTATGCAACCAACTGAAAACATTCTTCATAAGCTCACATCCTCCAAGCAATTAAGGTTGTTTGTATAGTGATATTTAGCGCATACTTACGCTCTTATTTATGCGACCAGTAAACGGCGTTATTCCTATTTTATGCTCCTGAAATTTCATAAAACAAAATTGTGGCTACATTATGCTGGCGGCACGTAAACTGACGGTATAAAATTTATAAAACCTATACAAATATTTGTAAGTATATTTCAGCGCTTCATGTTTAATAAAGATTCGGCAACATCGTTACTAATTCCAACAACAGCGGTGGAAAGGTTTCGGCGTGGGTCGGGCGCTTGTATCGCAATATTTATGATCTTTGTTGGACCAAACCAGATAGCGAGATATTGAACAAACACTATGTATACGTGCTTTGCGCGCACGATCAGATCGTTTTAATCCCTTAATATAATAAGCTGGGTCCGTACAGAGCCTGTTGCTCTGTGGTTTTCAGTTATAATACACCAAGTACAGTTAATTTAACGCGTAACGATCGCAGTGCCGATACAGAGTACGTTATTGCTAAGTAATAAAAACTTTTAAATTGAATACTCGCTGCATATTATGGTAATTATTTGTTATTTCAATAATTAAGCCTCGCCACAATAATTTTGTTATAATAATATTCACTTTGACTCTTTTGTAAACGATATACTTTTACCATAATTGTATAAATTGATTGTGTACAGTAAATATTCAAAACTGTATTTTAATGATGAAATTTTTACTTACATTTTTATATACATATAACGTAAAAAATTTGTTCATACGTTATGACTTCGTTACGACCAACACAAGTTTATTCATATGCTTAAAAACATTAAAAATGTTTACTTTCAGAGAAGACATGTAAACCATTATACAAATATAACTAGGAATGATTAGATTGATGGCCAGGAAGTGACATAGATAAATGGTAAGGACGGTGAACATTCGTTATTCAGAGAAAATGTAAGGAAAGGTGTTCGTAGGCCGCCTCTACGCTACACAAGTAGAGGTAAGAGATATGTTAGTATTTATGATTTTTAAAATATAATTTAAGTTTAATTATATTTGAATAATAAACATAATTCTATTGTTTTAATATACAAATTTTTAACAATCAAATGAATCCAAATAATATTTGTACAGCAATTTACTTAAATTTACATTCTTCGTAGCTGTAGTAGTGTATTGTTACTTGTTAGTCATTTGTACACGTTAAATTTTACTTTGTCACCAAACCATTCAATTGTGAAATTGTTCCATTTTGTGTGACAATAACAACATGAATTAGAAACAATATTCTATCGAATTTTCTACAGCGAAGGAGTTTCGAAGACCCTATTTCCTTAATCCTCCCATTCCCTTTTCCGTTTGACTTCTTTCCTATTCTGTTAAAGGTGTGGCAGGTGATATTTTCTCATTTGTCCTCTTTATTTAAAAAATTACAACTTCTCACTTCGTTTTATTATAAACAACCTACATAGAATTACTTTTCAATATAATGAAATCGCTTTTAGTTATAAATTAAATCATTCAGTACATTGTATAACGCATTTTTCGTAGCGACGCTGTATTGTGCCAAGTCATTAGTTATTTATGAACAACTTCACTTCAATACCATAGAGACATTTTGCCGAACTATTGAAATACTATGTTTTTACATTTAAATGCAGCCATTACACTGGACTTGAAAGGTTCATTTCCATTTTTTGTCGGGAACTGGAAACTAATAGATTTACGTTAGGAACATAGTAAAAGAAGCTGATTAGTTAGAGCACGTCGGTGAAACTCAGTGTCTTAAAGGAGACTGCTTTGCCTTTTCTTGATCGCTTTTTCATTAGTCTGTTCTGAGTTATCTCTAGTAGTATGTTTTTGTAAAGCAACTTCATTGAGTCTTCAGTAATCTCTGGGATTTCTTGCAATTTAGTTATTTCTTTTAATATATAGGTACATTAAAGCGTTTTAGAGGAAAATTTAATACATACGTATGTTGGAAAATGTCCTTTGACCATAACAAGGAAGTTTGCGAGTACGCTTACTCTATTACTCTGACCGCCTCTTCGGTACAGTGCTTGACGCGTGAGCGTAACACCGAGGGGTCCTGGGTTCGATTCCCGGTGGAGACGAAGAAAAAAAAATGTCTTGGTCTGGTAGGACACAGAAGGCTGATCACCTACTTGTCCCTAAAGAAAATCGATCTGTGAAACAGATGTATAATGCATCTGCCCCTTACCCCACTAGGGGACATGGGACTTCACTTTACTCTATTACAGCAACAACAAAAGTCATAAAATGACTTTATTTTCCAAATATTTTAATGTAAAAGTTAGATAGCTACTAGGTGGTATTGTTTTTAGTAAAACAGTACAATTAATTTTAATAATTTTTAAAATGTTCTACACTTCATTTATTATAACTGTAACTAACCCTTGTTAAAAGTTAAGACGTAGTAACGCTCTCATTTTGTAAAATATATTACTTAAATAAAGTGATTGTCGAGCAACAAAAATATGACTTATAAAAAATGCCAAACATTTTATAATCTTATTTATAACATTATCAATTATGACAACCACATGATAAAATAATTTGGAAAATCCAAAAGTGCACGCCTCATAATTTTTTTTTAATAAATATTTATTAATTATTATTTTTGTTTATTTAATAACAATTAAACCACATCGAATCAGACCCTGAAAAATGAAAGGGTTCTATTCCTGAGCATACTCAAGCGTAAGAGAAAAAAAAAGACTCGATTAGTAAAGTATTTCGGTCGCTATCGTGTTAACAAGAAAAAGGATCCGCACATACAGACACACGGACGTCCAAGACAGAACTTTTTTAAACTGTTTTTTAACTAGTTTAAATAACAAAAATGACATCAAAAATAACATGAACGTTAAAAATAGTGTTTTTTCTTAATATGTGTGTGTATGTATTATCTTACAAGTGCAATGTATGATACATAAAGACATTTTAAGTTTGAAAAATCAGATGTTTTGCGCGAAGTGACAGTAGTACCCACCTCAACGCTTCGCTTATGAGGCGTGCAAAATTAACATAATTTATTTGGCTCTTAAAGAAAAAAGACGATACGAATACGAAGAATAATGATACCATAAAACAGAGAGATGTCAATGAGGTACCTAACCCTAACCCATTTTACCATTTCACTGCGAATCCCTAAAAACGTTAAGATAAGACAAAGGCGAGCTCAAGAGTTCCATTAAATGAGTATCTTTGCTTTGTTTGTAAAATAAAACGTATCATAAAGTTGTTTTCATAATATAATGAACGGTAAAATATATTTAACGTGAGGAAGTTTAATTTGGAAAATATAAATAAGAGGAAAAATAATGATGGGCTCGTGTAAAGGCAGTCGGAGGTCGTGGGTGTGTGGTACTTTTATTCTTAGACTATCTATCTGAGGGTCAGTACGGGACAAAGTAGCTTTGCTAAATTGATTTTATGTGTATTGCGGACTTAGTCGCCCGGCGCTGTATTTAGTGTCTGTGTCGCGGGAATACTTCGACTTTAGTGAACAGTTTTTGTTTTACGTTAAATGTTTTATTACGTTTATAAACTCGTCACGTTTCACTTTTTATATTGTATACTAGCGGTCCGCCCCGGCTTCGCCCGTGGTACATGTTTACGTTTTCTCTACATAAGAACCATCCTCGTACTTCAAGGAATATAATAAAAAAAGAATTATCGAAATCGGTTCAGCCGTTCTCGAGTTATGCGCTTACCAACACATTTTGCGATTCATTTTTATATATAAGATTACCATTCAACGCTTTCCCTAGCTTATAACAAACGTTGCTTATAATAATTGAAAAAAAAAAGAATTAAGAAGTGAGATGGAAAACGACTACTTACAATTTATTTTATTAAACTTTAAGTATGCATGACCCATTACTTAAATGTTTTGTAGGTGCTGTGTAAATACTGCTTAAATTAATTTATATAAAAATTTACATGAATATCAATATTTGTTTTAGTGTTTATAAACCTGGTTATTACTTTGAATCGAAAGTTTATAGCGAGGCCGTATGAATCTTGTTTGCTCGGCGTAGCGGTCGTGGAGAGGGCTCGACGCCCTGAGAGCGGCCCAGTGCAAATAGCCTCACATTTCTTGCTACAACCTTCTCGATCTAACAACCGATATATAGGGACTATCCTTATGAAACATGTAATAAAAGAAAATCTATATTTATCTTACCCACCTTATATCTTACTAAAATAAAACAAACAAGAAAGATATGACTTTCATGACATCATATGTTTATCACGAATGTCAGAAATTTGACAGATGTCTAAAAGTTTTACTTTTATAAATAGCTGCTTTTGGTTTATTATTGTACTGAACAAATATTAAAAGTTGGATTATAAAAGAAGATTAATGGCGTGTCGATGGTCGAACATTGATTAATTTTCATAAAACTGGCTGAGGTTTTTCGTCTGTGATAAAATGCTTTTAGTTATGATGCTGCAGATAATTTAGTTATGGCTATATTCTTTATTAATCATATGCTATTTTTACATTGTTTAAAGTTGTATCGAAATGAGCTGTGAAAGTAGGTATAGAATAAAATATGTACCTAGGTACTTTTTATAATAGTTGAGGCTAGTTTGCAATGAAAGGTGGACCTTTTCCTTTCTAATACCATATAGGTTAAGTACCACTCTTTCACCGAACGTAGTAGAATTTCCATACTATTAACTTCTATTAACATCTGAAACGTTGTCATAAAGTTTTTTCATTAATTCATTTGCTTTATCTTTTGAAAAATGCTTTATGATGAAATTTATTCAGCTTTTATATGTATTTTTGTGCATAGAAAGCAGATAAACACATCTGAAGATATTTTACGATAATTATTTCTAGTAAACCAGTAATTTGTTACAATCTCTTCAAATTTTTGACGTAAAAATTGGAAGTCTTATAACCGTATGGTTAATTACCCGAGCCACCGTAGAAAAAGTGCTTTTAAAGAAGTTTCGTCTTATTAAAATGCTTCGCAAGAATGGCTCATGGCTCGTTGGTGATTGATGACGCTAATTCGCACTCGTCCACAACCAAGCCGCTTGCCACCGCAACGTATCGTGCCGGACACTGCCGTCACCGCTGCGGTCACCGCAGCTTTATCTTGTCCCCATTACACGATGATATGAATACCTATTTGAATTATCTTAATGATATTTTAACGCATTATTCATGTCGTTTGTATCGCCGCCGATGGCTTTTTCATTTCGTGCATTCAATAAACGTTTTTGCTTTAATACGATTGTCACGGAACCTTTGTAAATTTCAAAGGTTTCTTCAGTATTTTTTACCGCTATATATAACATTTAATCCCCATAACAATTTCTTCAACTGTTAAATAAAACATTTGAATGTTTTAATTTCAATATAGGTACCGCAATACCTTAATTCATTTAACATAGGGATGCCATTAATTTAATTTGTTACGGAGAGAATACGTGTGTGTTCTCCTTATTTTAATGAAACCGCGAAGCCGTAACGAGTCTGTTGGTATTTATCAATTAAGTTAGAAGAAATAAATTCTGCTCGTAGGTAATTAATTAACACTCTGTGAACACCTGCTCGAGATCTGCGAACTTAGATAATCTAAGTTATCGTATTTGTGAGACACACAACTTCACTAAATAAATTGTAAATTGGAACGCAAACATCATACTTGGTTAATATACTGTTAATGGTAATAAAACTTTGTAATGGCAAAGTTTAACTATGATGTTTGCTTTCTGATTGCCATTTTGAGCGGTATTTTAATCGGATTCTTTTTATCTAGTCAGTATAAAACAGTTTAAAATCTTTTCAACTATGAATCGATACCATAACGTTAAATATTTAAAATAAGTACATGTAAAGTAATTCAAGGTTTCCTTCATTTAATATCCTGCTGTAGATTTTATAAGGACGTATGTTCCCATTGTATGTAGGTACCTACAAGGGGAATGTAACGCTATAGTATATGAATGTGTACTTTCGACGCATAATTCAGTATTGGTAATTAATCTACATCTCCGATAAATAAATCAAACATGAAATTGAATCGAGATGCGATAGTACAATTTATTACGTAAGCGATCGATCACTGCCGCTTCCAGAACCGACGAGATCTGGGTAATCGGTGGATGTTATCTTCGGCCAGATACGACGGCGACGCTCAAAGCTCACGTTGGAAAAGATTAACATGTTGCCCGCAAATCGATGTTAACGTTTCAGAAAATATCAGAACACTCTCTCGCTTTAAGCTATTAATACCCGTATGAATTTTCCGATCACTGCTCACGTGCCGTCTTAGAAATAAGTTATATCTGTAAACGAAGTAAATATACTTTTCGCTTCAGACCGTTTGAAGTAAGACACAATAAGCTTAGCGTCTACATTGCCGGCAACGGGAAAACGGAATTGGCAAAACGAGCTACGGAACATATCTTTGACCTTTTGAGATTGTTTTTCAGAGTTTTATCTTGTTTTGTAATGATAAAAGCCTTTTGATAATATCGAAGTGTGAAATATAAATAGGGTCTTTTTGAATCTTTGACTTTGAAAGATTTCCCTTATTTGACAGATGTTATTGTGAGCCTGTGATGGTATTTACAAGCTTATTTGGTTACACAAGCGTTTCACAAAGAGAGAAAAGGAGATGGGCCATCAATCAGCGCCGTGACACGCAAAACCTTTGTACCCTGCGTTTTTAGGAAAATTTTGTTACTGATATTTTGAAAAAAAATGCCCTCGCGGACAGTGATTAGGCTTAAGCTCTGTTCTGAATTAATATGGCTTTAAAATGAAAAATTTTTCTTAGAGGAAATTAGATGAAATTGTTCATACCTATATTATAAAGCATGTAAGCACAGGCATACAGATAAACAAACAAAAAAATATAGTTAGTCGATATTATGTAAAAGAAAAATTAATGTGTAAAAATTAATCTGCAATAGTAATTTTAAGTCACCTTGCTTCAAAAATTTGTAAACATCATCTGTTGTTTGTTTTCAAAATGTATGTTTATGAAGAGAGATTATCCAATCAACGACAATTTATAAGCCTTTAATCATCATTCAGTGCATTATCTAATTATAATTGTTAATCACGCTGACAGTATTCAGCGGAGCAAGCGATGGAGCTTGTAAATTTTGTTTAAAATTGCGTGGCTGTTGTCGTGTTTGTGTTCCATTAAATTTTACGAACGGGTTATAGTCCGTTTTCTTATGGGCATGCTTGTATGGAAAGGTATACATTTTTGAGTAAAGCAATGCCATTTGGTACGAATGTTGTACTCGTCCACCTAAGCCCAAATCGCCTGGTAGCCAGTGTCTACTCCCCGGCAGAAGGGAGGGAGGGGGGGTTATAGAACAGAGCGCCCGGCGCTCGGAAAAAAAGTTCTGGCGGATTCATTTGGCCCTTTGAGTCGAGTTTGGTGTCGTTATCAGGTAACTAGATGATGCCCGATTCATTCCCCATACCAGTTTTTTAGGGTTCCCTAGCAAAATATGTCACAATCTTTAAAATAATAAACTTTTGGCAGTGGCAAAATCCAAACAAACCAGTATATTTTTATATTTTTGTATGAAACTTGGTTTATAAAAAAATACTGTCTGAAAGGCCATTTCATGCAGATTATAAAAACATTAACATGTAACATATATCTTACCATTTTCAATGTGAAATAAATTATAGAAAGTACAGGAACGTTCGTCAGCGCAGCGTAGGGGACGGCTAATAGACCCGAAAAATAAGCAATAACATAAAACAAAAACCAGTCAAGTGCGAGTCTGACTCGCCCATCGAGTGTTTCGTACTTATTTGTCCTATACCATGTTATCTTGTCTGGTAGGACCTGGTTAACTGATACACACACACTTTCGTCTTTATAATATTAGTGTGATTTTTAATCATCTTTAAATTATAAACGAAGTCAGGTAACATTGTTAAAAATAAAGATATATAATAAAAGAACGTTTTTGTATTAATAATAATGTCCTTACCTATCATGCATTGTAATCACAAACTTTTCAATTTCACTGTCTGCATATTTGCCACTGTAAAGTGCTTCAAATCCTCGTGTGACATTCGGATATGCCTTCCATACCTCAAATGCAAGTGTACCTATAGTTCTTTTAGACCTTCTACCTTGGAATACATGATATTCTGTACTAGCCATATCTGTCGACTGTTCTTAACATTATTTTGGCTACTACTACTATATCGTATGTTCCAAAGCTAGAAGGTCTAAAAGAACTAAAGGTACACCTGCATTTAAGGTATAGAAGGCATATCCGAATGTCATACGAGGATTTGAAGCACTTTACAGTGGCAAATATGCAGACAGTGAAATTGAAAAGTTTGTGATTACAATGCATGATAGGTAAGGACGGTCACGATATTTTAAGGATACTCTTATCCAGAACTTATATTTTTTTTATAATTATTATAAGTACATGTTTGTTTTTTACATTGTACCCCGCTGTGACAGTAAATGAGGGTCGCAAACAAATTTTTAACAAAAACGGACAGGCAAATCGAAAATTTGCCTCCCACAGAAGCTGCCCTTAAACAACACACCTTAAGGGCAGTTTTACAGGCTGTATATAATATTTAGGGACCTAAAATAATCAAAATGTTCCTTGCCCATCTGAAATACAAAGAAAAGAGGAGCTTTGAATTGATAAGATGTCGGTGCGTGAAATCTTGCAATTCCAGATTGAAGTGTTTTATACGCCAGCTCAAATGTACCGAATTATGTAATTGTGGAGGTGGTTGTCATTATTATTAATACAAAAACGTTCTTTTATTATATATCTTTATTTTTAACAATGTTACCTGACTTCGTTTATAATTTAAAGATGATTAAAAATCACACTAATATTATAAAGACGAAAGTGTGTGTGTATCAGTTAACCAGGTCCTACCAGACAAGATAACATGGTATAGGACAAATAAGTACGAAACACTCGATGGGCGAGTCAGACTCGCACTTGACTGGTTTTTGTTTTATGTTATTGCTTATTTTTCGGGTCTATTAGCCGTCCCCTACGCTGCGCTGACGAACGTTCCTGTACTTTCTATAATTTATTTCACATTGAAAATGGTAAGATATATGTTACATGTTAATGTTTTTATAATCTGCATGAAATGGCCTTTCAGACAGTATTTTTTTATAAACCAAGTTTCATACAAAAATATAAAAATATACTGGTTTGTTTGGATTTTGCCACTGCCAAAAGTTTATTATTTTAAAGATTGTGACATATTTTGCTAGGGAACCCTAAAAAACTGGTATGGGGAATGAATCGGGCATCATCTAGTTACCTGATAACGACACCAAACTCGACTCAAAGGGCCAAATGAATCCGCCAGATTTTTTTTTCCGAGCGCCGGGCGCTCTGTTCTATAACCCCCCCTCCCTCCCTTCTGCCGGGGAGTAGACACTGGCTACCAGGCGATTTGGGCTTAGGTGGACGAGTACAACATTCGTACCAAATGGCATTGCTTTACTCAAAAATGTATACCTTTTCCCATAAGAAAACGGACTATTAGGTTTGTTAAGATAAACATTTTCAACTGCCTACTCCATTGTTTGCTCGAGCTTTATAGATATTAAATTACTATACCTAGAGCTCGCTTAGGTAAAAGTATCACATTTAAGAGAACGCTTTATTTTAATGACTATTTTGTTTCAGGTCTGCTAATGATTGCTCCACTTTCAATCAATTATAACGAAAGAAAATCATGATTTGGGTAAGTATTAAGTAATATGGAACTCACAATAATTATACTCCATACAACATTAATAATGACGCACGAAGTGATTTCCTGTTTTACTATAATTTTTACTATTCCATATATGTACATCTTATATATAAAATTCTCGTGTCACAATGTTAGTCTGCATACTCCTCCGAAACGGGTGGACCGATTCTCATGAAATTTTCTGTGCATATCGGGTAAGTCTGAGAATCGGCCAACATCTATTTTTCATATGTACCACGGGCGAAGCCGGGGCGGACCGCTAGTAATTTAATAAATTATTAACCATTACATCACTAATTGAAATGCCTACATCTATATCCTTCTAAAATGTATAAAAATGGTAGGTAACATTTCAAACTTAATCTCTGAGGACATAGACACACGATTGACGTATCTTTAAGTTGAAAATTATTATTAACACCAGTGGCCGCGAGCCAGAGAGAAGAGTATCGTTGTAAGATGAGTCGGTGTGTCGTGGGGCGGTGCGCGAGAGCAACACGGCGGACCGCGTGATGCGCGGCGGCGCCCGCGTTGCCGGCGGCGCGTCGCCCGCGCTCACGCCCGCACTGCGCGCGTGATGCGCACGGACCGCGCCGCGCTCTACGCGTGGCTCGTCTGCTGCGCCGCTGCGATATCCACGCACAAGTACAGCACGCGCATCGTGCGCACCAAGTACGGCCCGCTGCGCGGCATCGTCGTCCACGCGCACCCGCAAGTTGAAGCCTACCTGGGCGTACCGTATGCCACGCCACCACTTGGTAGTCTTAGGTAGGTATTCGATGATATTTAACAAAAATTATAGTATGTAGTGATATTGGGTAATTTGGATATCATGAAACTAATTATAATAATATACCCTTTACTAATTTGTTCAGTTATTTCAAATATGTCATACACTTCAAGAAATTTGTCTCCTTAAAAATGAGCATAGCTATATGAGTGGAGTGTGAACAGATACATGCCGCCGGTGACCCCGTCGCAGTGGCGCACGACGCGGCTGGCGGACGCGCTGGGCCCGGCGTGCCCGCAGGTGCCGCCCGCCGCCGCGCCGCACGAGGACGCGCTGCTGCTGCACCCGCGCGCGCGCATCCGCCAGCTGGAGCGTCTGTTGCCCACGCTAGCTAACCAGAGCGAAGACTGCCTTTATGTTAACTTATATGTACCTGTTAATGGTATGTTCAGATAACGTATATTTTTGGACGTTTGAATATAAATTATAATAGCTTTAATTAATTATTTGATGACACTTATAGTCTTGTAAAATAAAGCAATTTATAAACGATATCAAGTATTATACAAATCATAATAAACTGTCACACTTATTGAATTGGAGTAAACTATTTTGATCCACATCCCCAAGAGCGACGGCGCGGGCGGTTTCAATTTGTACCGTTTATGTCCAACTAATGAATGAGTAGTTACAGTTTGAAAATATGTTATTATAAAAGAATGAAAACGTTGTCCCTTTATTTAATAACATGATGTTAACGTGTTTAAATTTCTCGTTTAGGTCTAAATTAGTTAAGTTGAGTTTGTAGGATAACATAGACCGGTGTAGTCTATTCAGCCGAACATGGCGTAATTAATTTTACGATAGCGTTGTCGAACCCGGCTCTGTTAAGCCCACATGAATTATACGCAAAAGCACGACATTAACCGTATAGACATTCTAATCAACATTTCCCTCTGATGTTAACAACAAAACAATAATATCATAATAGAGGCATGTCTGTGGTGGGCGATTCTCGGCAAGGTCTCGCGGTGCTCGTTAATCCATGCCAGCGCGGGTTTATTCATAATTTATTCACGTCATTTCCCGCTAATTCAGTGTCCGCTAAATAAGATGCTATTCAAAAATTCATTGGTGTACGCGTATTATGTAATAAAATTTTCATATTTTTTAAACTTTCGCTTAGATGTAAAAGTGAATGAAAGATAAAAGTTTGCAAGCATACAAAATAGTTAATTACATTAATACATATTATGTAGTATGTAGATTGTAGAGCCTATTTGCCAGTATGAAAATTAAAAAAAATACTTAATTAAGAAAAAGGAATCCAGGAGGACATAATTATCTGGAGTGGAAGAAGGGCGAAGAGACAAAGGGTGTCGAGGCCTCAATTCCGTAGTGCATTGCAGTGCATCATGCCCCCTGCAAGCAGTGCGGAAGTGAGGTTAAGGCACTCTAAACCGACGATTCAAGATACAGAAGAGGAACGGTTCATTCGCTGTTTCCTAGCTAATTTGTTCGCTTTTCAACATCTGTGATCTTATAATGCTTGTCTTATCCGTTTTTGTAATAAGCGATATTGCTTCCTACGACTTGGGAATATAATATTACCAGCACAACCCGTTTCATAATAAATGTGATTTATATTTGAGTTGTCGAGGTATATCGTATTTTGCGTTTCAAGTCTGCTTATTAATTCTTGACTATTCAAGCATAATTACTGTTTATATTCGAAACATAAAATGTAGTTTTTAATTAGAATACAAAATTATAAATTCCAAAAATTTCAATTGTAATTTAATTCTGACATTAAACGTTCGAGCACAACTTGTATGGATTTCAATTACTTATTTTTATAGGAGCAGAAGTTGAAAATGAAAAGGCTGGATTGCCATGCTTAGTGTTTGTGCACGGGGAATCGTATGAATGGAGTTCAGGAAACGCGTATGACGGCACCACTCTAGCAGCTCATGGCAACGTCATCGTAGTTACTATCAACTTTAGATTAGGAGTTTTGGGTGAGAAAACACGCAGCTCCTGGTTTTAGATGGTTTTCGAATCGTAAAATTTACAGATTTTTTACCGATAAATATTAAAATACGTAACTTTTCACCTAGAAAAGCTTTTCTCTTGAGAAACTCTAAATACGATAAATAGCATTGTAGTTTTAACCTTTTACCTTTTAGGCTTCGGAAAACTCAATTAATCAAACATTAACCTTCTTACAGGTTTTTTAAAAACTGGTGCTAAAGGGTCAGCTCAGGGTAACTTCGGCTTAATGGATTTGGTCGCCGGATTACATTGGTTGCGGGAAAACCTCCCTGCCTTCGGAGGCAACCCTGAGAAGGTGACTTTGATGGGTCATGGCACCGGCGCTGCTCTTGCCAATTTCCTAGCCGTTTCACCTGTTGCTAGGGGTGGGTTTACGCAATGTATAATTTTTAATATACAATCGCTATTGTTACGCTTAAATAAAATAAGTTAATTCTCTTGGTATTTAACATCTCTACCATTATTTCAACAATAAACGTCAAGGATTTAATTATAGCTACTTCTGTTATCCCGTCCTTTCTAAAAAGTCATATAAATTATTTGGTTATGCCGTCATAATCGCCATTGGCGAGTCCGCAAATGGCACCCGTTCACGAGTGACGCATGGGACTGTGGGACAACCATTGTTCGTAATTAGACCGAGCCACGGCAGATTTCATTGTATTTTCATGTTGGAGACTCGCTTACTTCCATCGTCCGTTAATGTAATTAAATCCCTGCTTAATACCCATATTTAAAAAGCGCAAGAAATTTTCTTTGTCAAATATAATTTGGTAATTAGGTCAACATTGAATTACATCGTTAAGAAAAATCAGTTAAAAGAATTGTAAGGATTTGTCTTTTATGCTAACCGAAATGTTTATACAACGAGACTCATTACTGAATGGTTCATTTCGGAAATAACAATATTAAATTAGGTTATCTGTTACAGAGCTATTGAAGCGCGTCATTTTGTTAAGCGGGTCGGGGTTGAGCTCGTGGGCTCTGCAAAGGGAACCGCTTACAATAAAAAGAAAGGTACGGGTGTATGGACCTTTGTTTATATAGATTTGAATATTGTTTTAAAATTGATTAAAGGCTTCAATATAGTCAACTTTGATATTCAAAATTACTTTCAAAGTAAAATACAAAGTCTCATTTAATTTTATGGCATCCATCAATCTTGCCTTTAATATAAGTTTGATAGAATCAAATAACGTTTGGTTTTTCCTTGAGTTAATGTTTTATCGCTTTCTTAACGGTTTTTAGCCTAGTGTTTATGTTTTAAGATTTCCTGTATTTTGTTTACTGTGTAACTCAGGGAATGATACTTAGATATTTTGTTTTTAAATAATGTACATAATAAGTGAGTTTGGAATCTGCTCCCGCGGGCAGTGTTTCCATTGAGTTACGATTTGGGCACCTTCAAGAAAAGAGCGTACACCTACCTTAAAGGCCGGCAACACACTCGCCATACCCCTTGTATTGTGGGTGCAAGTGGGCGACGATGTTCACTTAACATCAGGTGACCCGTCTGCTCGTTTGCCTGCTATTAACATAAAAAAGTGAGTTAAAATGATTATTTTCTCGCAGGTAGCAGAACAGACAGGTTGCCATGGGGACCTACTGGAGGACGACTTAGCGCCGTGTCTACGCAATAAACCGCTGGCAGAATTGCTTGCGGTCCGTTTAGAACCGCCACGTTTTCTACCTGGTTTCGCACCCTTTGTTGACGGGACTGTTATTGTGAATCCTTCGTTAGTAAGTAAAAATAACTATGTAGTATGTATAATTTATATTGTAGGTACTTGGGTTAATCTCACACCTCACGGAGCAGTAGACAGCAACTCCAATACACTTTACGATGTTGTACTTCAATCCGTTTATATTAAATATCCGTTTATTAGTTTTTGTTTTAGCGTTAAAATTGTTTTCCTTCTATTTGCTTTTTCTATCAAACAATCTCATGTTAAATTAATATTAAAAATGGAATTATAATTTTCTTGTTTCGATATCGTTATTGAATATGATTTTTTGTGTACTTATTGTGATGTTTTTTGAATATTATATCTAAAATTACCTCATATTTTCTTTCATTATATTTTTTCATTTTAATATACTTCGAGAGATAGAAATATATTAATGAAAAATATACAATAAATAATGAAATGATAAAAAATGAAGACATAAATTAACTGCCGTTAATTATGAAGGCCCTTAACAACGAAAAAAGGTTCAATTTGAATCATCCTCAATATATTTATTATTGTCTCTTATATATCGTTTATTATTCTAACTATAATATTGGCTATATATAAATATACCAATATTTTTGGTATCAGGGACCACCGCCAACAGACAGTTCGCGGTTAGGGGCCGGTGCGGCGGCCGTAGCAACCGCAGCTGGTCATGAATTAGCCGACTTTCCTCACAGAGAACTGCTCTTTGGACTTACTACGACAGGTGAATATTTTTATTTACCTACCACAAAAAGAGCATTAAGCCGATAAGTTTCTACAATAATTAAGTTTATATAAACCCAATATGTATTAATATAAAATGTAAAGATTACAAATAGTGTGTTATTATTATTCAGCATTAATTTGCAAAACCGATCTAAAAATTTGTAATACTACAGAGCTCCAACTTTTAATTAAATAGACGTGAATGCCAAAGCGTCGGCTCATAAATTTATGCAAATGAATGACATGCCATTACTTGCAGAATCTTACTTGGAATTCAATGCTCAAGACTTGGAGTTTGGCTTCAATGAGAGCCGGCGCGACCGCATTCTGCGCACCTTCGTCCGCAACGCGTATTACTACCATCTTAACGAAATTTATTCAACTCTTAAAAACGAGTACACCGATTGGGATAAACCCTTACAGAATCCACTAAGTGTGCGTGACGCCACTCTTGAGGTAAGTTAGTCGTAAATTTAATTGCGTTCCACTGTCCACAGTTATGAAAAGTTTTGCTCTCCTCGATAATGTTTAGAATTAACAAAATTACGAAAATTGTACATAAATAGGTAGTATATAATATGTCTAAAGCTTGATTTAGGTATTTACTATTTACTTCAAAACAATTATCCATAATCTTTGCGACAGTATTATTATAGTTTCACTTCGTTAATTCTCAGTAGAATAATACGATAATTACAATTTCAGAGTCTTGCCTTTGTTCTGGATAATAATTATTAGATAAAATTGACAGTTATTCCAAGTATTCTAGTTAAAAAAGCGTTGAAATATTCTCTCATTAATATCTTAATCAAAAGCATCGAGATGTGATATACCGACGTTTTCCACGGGGAAATAAGAATATGTAGGGCAAAAGGTCGACTCGGGTGTTAAAATGTAATACTATTTTTATAAATTTGATTGATCCAGGCACCGACTGTATTAAACAAGAATTGAATTGATAGATGATTTATTCAATTTTATCACCCGTCGTGCTTTTTGTTTGTCGTTACAAATAACAAAGATTAAGACTCAATTACTTTGTCATGTAAATGCGTCAAGTAATTAATTTACCTTATAAAATTAAACTTGAAATTATTAATTTCCTTAAAACTTTAGCACAGGCTTATCAATTCACAAAGTATTAAATTTTAATCAAAACAAAATATGCGAATGTCTGCATTCCGGCTTAATGTATTTATTTCGGCAGTCCCTTTTAAACGATGTGGGTTTAGGGAGTAGGGCTTCTGCGGCCCTAGTTGGAATGATTAATAAACCGTTGTGCCCTCCATTTTTTATTTTTAAACAATAGGATGTGTAATATAAAGTTTGTTTAGAAATCATTGTTCATTTTCGAGATTATCTTGAAAACATATTTCAATTTGAGTAACGTGGTTAGATTTCATGCAACTATGTACCTATAAAAACAGCAAAACATTAAAATAAAATTGCGTCTTAATATTCTCTATAATATTACATTGAAATTAAGTCGATTATGGCGTTATGAAGGATCTTAATTTAATCCTCAAGAGATTTTTGCAAGTCACCGGTGCGGCGACGTTGCTGCTCTACTAAGTTAATGAAGGCGGTATATGCTTCCAAATAAATGCTTTATTACGAGACAATTATATGTGATATAAATGATTTCGTTTCTTTTCGTTGTTTCATTTATATAAAACTTTGTTGAAAAAACATTGCAAGAGAGATTGTTTGGTTACGATATCTTAGTATGTAACCTAACATTAATTTGTCAAGTCCCACTCTGTTGTTTATAAAAAGCTAATGATTTACAGATTTAACAACATTTTGTCATTATTATTATGCATATTTATAATAGCAGCATCATTTGTCTTCATAACAGATTCTAAGTGATGGTCGTACTGCAGCACCTTTGATACGATTGGGTTATCTCCACGCACTCCGCCGGGGCACCACGTACTTTACCCATTTTCATTACCTTTCGCAAGACAAAGACTACCCACAGGTAAATAGCTATTATAACTCATAATCTTAAACAAAATGACTTGAAGAAATGTATAATTTTTTTCACGTGTAAAATGAGATTTAAATGATATTTGAGCTCACTTTTCTCTTAATTAAATCATAATATAAGAATTATTTTTATCATTTTCTTTTCTTATTAAAAATGCTTTCATTTAATTATCAGCGACCAGGATCCGTGCATGGCGAGGAGTTACCGTTCTTTCTGGGAATGCCTCTATCGCAGACTTACCATCACTTGAATTTTACTTCACAAGAACAACGCGTATCAAAACTTTGTATGCATTACATTGCTAATTTTGTTCGAAATGGGTAAGTTTAATAAAATGTCAGAATGTTTTCATTACTTATGATATTGAACAATAAATAATTTCTAAAGTATGCCAAATAATTTAATGAAGGAGTTGGGTTGAATTCCAACACATTTGATTCTTCAATTTTATAATTGTATCGTGTCTTCATCTTTTCTGGTAATTTCTGAAACATATATAATACATTTATGGTCAATATACACAGAAACAATTAACTTATAGAAGTTTCATTGAAACAGAAATCCCAACGATCCATCTGCGACACCACCACCAAGCCCAATAATGGGAGAAGCAGTACCAATGGGCGCTGATGACATTCCTTATTGGGATACTTATGATACAATAAATCAGCTGTATATGGAAATAGGTAAGTGTCCTTTATTAAATTTATTTCGTGATTACCTCATTAAAGTAGACGCCTTCTCTGAGTGAGAAGATCCTATATCATCTAAAATGTATCCAATTTGACACCTAGGTACCAAGCCTGGAATGAGAAGTCACTATCGCGGTCACAAGATGTCATTATGGTTATCCCTCATACCGCAATTGCATCGACCCGGTTCAGACTTGCCAGATGCCGCTATGAGACATCATCATTTTCAAGACGACAGCGCTAATTATTATGAAGGTAAGATTAGGGATCTTAAACGATATACCCTAATATTTTCAAAATTGATTGTAATTGTAGAACCCTACAAAACTATTTAAACACATTTTAAAATGGAAACTTTCACCTATGTTAATTTTAATATAAGAAGCACAGCTAAAACTTATCACTTTCCTAGGTGCGGTAAGACCACAGTCAATGTCCCGGGCTCACGTGCCACACGTAGTGAACATAGCCGGTGGACGAGATAAAAGTACTCCACCTCCTCGGTCTGCATCCCCAAAACCGTCTCCGGCCCCACCAGCGTCCACCGAATGTCCTCCAAATGCCACGGCTACACCGGTTCAAACGGATGATGCTCTTTTACGCCGTCTCGCATCTTCGCATTACCAATCATACACTGCTGCTCTAACAGTAACTATTGCTGTTGGATGTTTTCTATTACTACTAAATGTCCTTATTTTCGCTGGAATTTACCACCAGAGAGGATCAAGGCCCCGGCGTTGTAAGGATGACATGACTGAAGCTGGCAGTTCCTCTTCTTCGGACAATTACGACGGAAAGTTAGATTTCGAAGTGCGTGCCTTTGAAGGAAAAGGCTTTGGATTTGAATGTAAATCAGCACATGTGCCACGAGGTTTAGGTTCAAAATTTGATTTACGAACTTTGTCGGATTCTGGTGAACCTACATTTGGTGAATATAGTTGTTATGATGAAAAACATCTAGCCGCGCGAAGGTCATTACCGGACGTGAGTGTCGGAAGTGCTATTGATGCCGGCAGTGTTGTGTGTATAGATACTCAGAAACCGGATATCCAAAAAATAGAAGCACGTATACAGGAAGCCGTAGCGAGAACTAGTACAAGTACGTTTGAACCACGTGTCGTAGATAGCTCGACCCAAGTGAAATTCGGTCCTCTAAACGATGGTAATGAATTACTTTCAGAAACAAATGGTGATTCAGACAATGGGACTGCTAGTGGCTCAGGAATTCTAAGAGTTCCTCCTGCACCGACGACACCGGCACCTCCTGGTATCATGAAGAAAAGAGTTCAAATACAGGAAATATCCGTATGAGATTTACAGAAATTAAGCACTGCAGAAGTGGTGGTTAATGAAAGGACAAAGTTATAGTGTTGGTTAAATGATATTCTAAGGTGTAAATATAAGTTAATGATTATGATTAATTAAAATATGTATATAATGTAAACAAACATGTTCATATGTTTTTGCTGATCAGTTTTTCTAAATTTTTATTATTTGTTAAATCTATAAAATACTTGTATTATTTTCATCAAATGAAATCGTTAAGTAAATAGAAGCAAAGAAGACCAATAACATTTTATTAAATAGTTACATCGGTTTGAAAACGTGTTCTGTTTATACGTAAATTTATCCTTATGCCATAATAGATAGGAGATTACAATTTGGAATGTGGAAATGGACATTACGTTAGTTATATAAACATATTCATATACACCAACAAATGTGAATATAACAATAATATATAGTGCAGATAAGACTAAATAACTTGCCAATATTTAGGTGTACATACAATAAATTTATCAAAGTGTTTCAGAGTTGTAGACTACATAAGGAAAATGAGTATGTTGTGATTTTTTGTAAATTTATTTAAGTAACATACTATACCTATTAAGTGTGTAGTTTTTGATAAGTAAATATTAAAATTAACTGATACTCCTATGGGCGAGTCTATTTGCTACTAAGTTCTTATTTTATTTTATCTTATTCTGTAAACATTAACATTTTGAGGTGAACAGGGTAAAGTGTCACAATTTCTCTTCATACATCAACTTGTCTACATCAACTATCCTAATGATTTCATTTCTAATTCATTACTGAGACTTATCAACCCTGTACTTTTTAACAGATATTTTAAGGTTATTGTTGAACAAAATAAATTTTCAAGAGTGTAGTTACGCTCTATATTACGCGCTTCTAAAATATAAAACCACGTACGGTTGAAAGCTGTCATGAGATTGGCCATATACATTCCTTTACTCTAATATTTTTTAGCTATGAACACAATTGTTTAGAACTTTTATAAATGGCCTAAACTATATTATCTTATTTAAGCTTTTGCATACGACTCGTCCATATTTTATCTTTGCAGGAATTGATGATGATTAAGTATCTAAAGTGAATGATTTAATGATAAGTAAATGATGTGCCCATATTGTGACAAAATGTGAATGAAGGATTATACCATTTGTGTTATATATTATAATGATATATCCAGTCTAATATGGAATTGAAAATTATTGAGTTTTAAACATTTTGTTAAATTTTATGAAAGTTATGTAATATACAAATCTTCTATGTTTTATTTCCTGAGAGGAATTGCATACGTATTTTACCGTTTTTATTGTTATCCAGTGTATGTTATACATACTTGTATTTAATCACATTGTACGTAAGTTATAATAATTGTAATACATATTACTATATATTATACATAGAACAGCGTTAGTGTCTATTAGCATGTTCTCTTCAATTCACTGTAACGTAATTAAAATTGTATTTTATTCGAAATTATGATGTTGGTTTGCGATTCAAAATCGTAATTAAAACAGGTCATGTTATAAAAACACGTTAAATGCAGAAAATAACTTACATATACATATATTACATCATATTGGTCATAAATAAATCGTGTGTACACTAATAGCGTTTCAATGCATTTCGTGAGATGTAACATTTATAACTAAATGTAAATATAAACTTAATAAACAAAAAAATCAACATTTTGTTACAATTTGGAGTTAAATGGAGTGCGTAAAACATAGTATTGAATAAAGTTTTGAAACTATTTTTAGATTTTCATTTGAAGAGCACCTGACCCATATATGCGTTGAAAATCACATCAAAGCGAATAAATTTACTGAAAAGTTTTATATTTAATTTAATTAAAACGATTGAATGAGCAGACAAGAACGTGAAACTAATATTAAATTGACTAATGTGGGAAATAATGACTTCACATCTATAGTTAATGGCAGTGCTAAACCGCAGGTGGCGCCGCGTGATAATTCATTCAGTGTGTTGGTTGGCGATAGTTACTTCAGGACTAAACGATAGTACGGCGGCTATTTGCAAAATGCATTGCCAATTGTGATTCCGCTCAAATATGCCAGTGATTAATACGAACGGTATTCAGAGTATAGCATATTGATCGATTTTACTTGGAACCTATTTAGGCTACAATTTAGATGCATAATTAAGTATGGTTACGCATAAATTTATATAACACATATTATATTGTATCGTCGCTGCATATGAAATATGAACGAAAGATGATTATTATTGTAGCAGATTGGATGATTTATTTGCAGAAAACAAAAAGAAATATCTCGGATAAATTAGAAAAAGAAAAGCGTTTTTACCTTATACTTTTTGTACTGGCTCTTTAAAATGTTTCAAGCTCTTTATGCTACAAATAATATACACACTGATAGATTCATAATATACTCGAAAAAATAGCTCTTCTTATGGCACAGTGGGGTAAAAGAAGATTTAAACTTAAATAGTCTAAACAAAAGCTTTGCTTCGAAATAAACCATTTCGTCCTACTATCAAATATTAGTTGTTTGTTTCAGAAAACAAAAACAGAACATTCAGATCTAACAGAAAAAAAAGAGTATTTTGCTGCAGACTAATATGTCAGCTCTATGTATACTTAAAAGTCAGATTAGATAACTTTTCTTGATTCTTTGGACTTGGCTTCCGTTGTCAGGAATTGTGAGAAAGTCGGATTTGCAAATCGTTTCTTCATTTTCTTGTACTACATTAAAATTGTATTAGAATATTCGCCAATTTCCCTTTTCGAAGTTTAATTTATTCCTACAAGTTGTAAAGTCTGAGGAAGCAAACTTTACTTAGCAGTTTATTTCAGATCCTACTTCATAAACCAGTACCACAATCTCCGCTTTATTTTAAGAGTTCCTTTTAGGTTTGCACACAAACTTTGCAACAACAAACTATAGCGTGTCTGCATTTTAAAACTTTATATGACATCACAGGTTTAGTACGGCACTAATAAACGGGTACCATCGTACTCAAATATTTTCGAAACTTCTGTATGTACTTGCAAACTTCGAAAAAGTTTTCACAGTTAAATAAAAGGCACACAAAGAACAGTTTCCATTATCCTATAAACCAATAAGTGTCACATCTCTGGAACGTATAAAAAATAAGTCAGAAGTTACTGAAAAATAATTGCGTTCACATTGGACATGTGAACAGTTTGTAACAAGCGAGGAGAGCGAATGATGCGGACCGTGAAACCTTCAAATTGAATTTTAAGCATCCAATTTGTTTGCGCTGGGCCGCCTATACGAGGTTATATCAACGCAAGCATAGCCGCTCCAGCCTCCCGCCCGTGAGTTCCCACACTCGTAAACGATTTTTACCAATCCATACCGTGATTTCGAGAGGATTTTAAAACAAGTAATTTATTTACATCACGAGTGTGTGTGTATTATGCATACAATCTGTTTTTCTATCTCATAGTAATACGTTTAACATTGGGTAAATTGAGTTATTTGCTTTCACAAAATATTGTTAGATTTATTATTTATGGCATGTATCTATCTTGAAATATAACAAATTTTGTGTGGAGGAAAATTAACGTGTAATAACAGATTATTAATTGTTATGTAACAATTAATTATCCATTATTACGCGTGTGTTAGTTTTATGGCAAGGGACGACATGTGAGTGAGAAAGGTTGTAACTGTTACCTTGTAGGAAACTATTTTCCCTAATGGAAACGATTCTTGATTTTCGTAATTTCGTGGTTAGATTGGGATGGAGTGTCGTTACTAACCCACCTTGATAATATGAATTTTAATGATATTTCATTACATAAATGAAATATGTATTATATTAATATATTAATGAATTATCATTAAATTGATGATTAAAATTATATTATAACTAAGTTTGTCAGCGGCTTCGTTCGCGATCGTTTTGTAACCTGAAAATTTTTCGGTTTTACCTGTAGAACTCCAAAAAATAATATAAAAATCCGTCCAGCTGTTTAGGAGTTGTTCAGTGAGAAACATAATAAAATATTATGTATCCACCTAAAGAAGAAACATTATTGGCTAAATCTAAATTGAATAAGCATGGAAACAAATAAATTAATGATTCCATATAAATTTGAATAAAATATTCTATATTCGGATTCAAACAAAGGAAATAATACAATTGAAGCTCATTGTAAGTGTACAAAATAGGGGAACAATTTCAACAAACAATTTACGCTCGTACAATTTTATCTTTATGCTTGGTTATTTAAAAGATATTTAGCATTACAACAACTACAACTAGACTACAATTTATTTGAGTCTTTAAAGTAATTATAAACTATGTGTATCTAATAAATGTAGATCATGTAGATCTTTACTGAACATGTATAACTTATAACTTTATTTCAATCGGTTATCCGATTTCAGTCTCTGACCCCAAGCTAATTGATCGAGGTCAAGTACAAGATCTCGATTTACGACACCGACTTGCTCCCCAGTGAATTATCACCCTCCATATCTTAACTACGAGAGTCAAATTACGCAATTATAACGAAAAGAACGTTATATTTCTGGCGTAATGAGATACATTTTCAGTCATATAATTATACGCAAATTTGACATTTACATTTGTGTTTAAATGGAGAAATATATTATATCTGTATATAAAATGATTGCTTATTATGTAACATTTCATACGAACTTGTAAAATTTTATGGTAGGATTTTATTTCGAAACACAATAAAGCTAGGTTAATGCGACTTTAATAATATTATTTATACAAAAACGATAAGACTTTCATGCCAGGGATCAAGTGCGTACTAAAGGTACCTATAGTTTTTACGTTTCTAACAAATAATGAAAAAATCTAGACTACAGTTTTGTAATTTATAGATACCTATTGTAAATGATGGTGACTTTACTTGTGTAGTACGGTTGTTGCCAAGATAGCTAATACAATAAGTTGTTCAAATAAACTCGTATTCGAAGTCAGTAGTATAGAGTAAATAAAATTCTGTTTCTATACTTGTACTCTGTCCATTCTTTACTGCATAGCCTTCGTCGATGTGTTTACCGCATGCGAGTATGAAAGCTTGTTTACATTTAAATGAAAGGCTGGGTTTTTAAAAATTCTGTTTATGTTCGCAGCCCTAACGCTAGCAACGGTTCTTGTCTAAAAATATCATTTTCCTAAAATACGGAGCATTTTGTATTTTTCTAAAGAAACATTTTATATTTTAGTCGAAATTCGTACATAAGGAAATACATTCCATGATCATCAGTATTCTCACGAATGGCGCCTATCGTTGTTCTCGTTTTGAAAATAAATTGTTCCAACAACGAAAGCTGAAAGCTGCGCCACGGAGACTTATTGTGGTGTCAACAAAAAGAAATGAATGTATGAGATGTCAGTGTGAGACGTTTACCGTCTTGTATCCTTCCTCGGATCGGTCGAATATTTGACGGTCTTAATCTTGAAAGATATTTCTAGCTTTTCAGTAATACTGACATTCCATCACGATACCATGACATTGCATTCATTACAGCCTGAATACCGGTCAAATGTGGCTACTTGACCACATTTTTTTACTTTTTCTTAGCTAACTTATTTATATTAAACTTTTATTAACATTTTAATGATTTGTTCATGTCATGAATGATTTCATCATTCACTTTTACTAGGTATTTCTTTAAAATATATTGAATCTGACATTATTTACAAATAAACGTAATACAGGTCAAGTTGACACTGATGTGGTATCTTGACCTTGCACATCAGTTTTCATAGGTAGATGCTTAACATTCTTGTTTTAGGCTAAG
The DNA here is from genome assembly GCF_061535395.1 of Colias eurytheme. Lineage (NCBI taxonomy): Eukaryota > Metazoa > Arthropoda > Insecta > Lepidoptera > Pieridae > Colias > Colias eurytheme. The sequence continues at coordinate 7,809,193 of NC_142981.1, read as the reverse complement.
TTGCTATTACTTTTTAATTCTTCGACTTTTTAAATATTGCAGCCCGAAGCTTTACAATAAACTGTTAGGCTCTGGCTACCTGGTCAAGTTGCCACGGGATTTGTAATGATTTCATACAAAGCATTACATGTCGGATAGGGTTGTCACAAACAAGACACAAATTTTAATGAACTATTTATTTATTAAACTAAATTTAATACATATGTATATGTATATTACTTAATACTTATAGGTATTTATTAATAGGTATGGAAACATTTATTTTTCATTAGTAATATGCTAAATCGTTGTCATCAAAGAGAGTATAAGTATCTGGATTGTCCGAAATTTGCAGCAAATTTATTGAATTACTATGCAAAACTCGAAACAGATAAAAAAAGGAAAAAATTCAGTCACGTTATTTTTTCTGTCAACCCTAGGCGTCGGTCAAGTTGCCACGCAGCGGTCAATGGCAACTTGACCTAACCTGAGGCATCAATGCCCAAGCAAATATTTCGACAGATGAGCCTAAAATTGGATAGTTCCCACTGTAAAATCAATCTCTAGGGTTTATTACACAACATATCAAAACTGTACTCACCTGAGATGTGCAGTTTAAGCTCTACAAACATAATAATACTGACACCGGCAAAAGATCCTTAGTCACAGTCACACTTCGATACGTTATATTGAGAGAACCAACAGCGTTACCGCTTTAAAATTAAAATATGTTGCCAATTAATATTTTAAAAACCTACCAACATCGATAAGTTAGGTCAATTAGCTTTCAATTCTACAAAATTTGATATTTTGTTGTTAAACGGAAGGTGTGGTCAAGTTGCCAAGTAAAGGTCAAGTAGCCACATTTGACGGTACATATCCTGGAGTTTAGTAAATTATATTGAGTAAATTATTACGAATAGATAGATATTTAAAACTAATTTTAGTTCAAATAATGCTATGCATGGAAATTGAAATGAAATTGGTCGTATAGCTAATTAATTGTATTTAGCATTATTATGTTCTAAAACATACGCCATGTACTTCTAATCTTTCAACTTTATACCTGTTGTATATTAGCTTACATACCAAAATAAAGTGTACATCCATAATGCCGTACAACATAACAGCAATATTCATTATGGTCTGATTAATTATGACATACAAAATGAATGTATTAGCTTCACTCGAAGTCATGTAAAGAAAGCACCCTCTAAATCGGTAAGATTAATTTTCGGCGCACATAATTTATATCAGTAAACCAGGCCGCGGGTCGACGAGACCATGAGGCAATTTACAAACTCGAAAATCGTGGAAGTTCGTTAATTATTCGACAGGAGGCAAGTCGGGTGCCCCGGGACTCACGTTTATTGACAATTAAGGGAAGGCTCGACCGCTTCTTGCTCCTTATTGCTACTCCCGCGATCGACAGTAGCCGTTCCACTGGCTTTCAGATATTCACTATCCAATAAAGTATCCTAATTGACGAAGGTCTGCCGCTCCCTTCATTTTATCAACTCTACAAACTTTGTTCAGGAATGGAAATTTGTATTACATCACCAATTCGTTTCGGCTGGTGAGCATCGATAAATTATTATATAGGAGATTTTGTGTTATTTCTCAGCAAATATTATCTCTTTTTCTAGGTAGAGACTTCCCTAGTTTTTAAACACAAAAGTAACGAGCAGTTTAGTATTTGCACAGCTTAACTACTCAAAGGTTTAACGAAATACTATACCATATAACCCACTGTATATAAATCTTAATTCCGAATAACAGTAAACTTAAACAAATTCGGGAAACCCCTCTTAAAGTAGGCCATGTATCGAATTATAGGATTCCATTTTGTATTCATAGCGAATCTGGGACGGCAAGCAAGCCAAAATAGCGGGTATAAAAATGAGTTAAGTGATAATAAACGACAAGGGTGATATTTTTTGCGTATAATAAGTTTTTTTAGGCTTTTATTTAAAGGGATATGACGCAAGTTTAAAAACACTTTAGCAACAGTTTTATACTTTATTATTAATTTATTTATTTATTAGATAAGTAACGGTTAGGTTTCTGATAGGATACAGTAAATCCAGGCTGTAAACAATTTAAAGTTGCGGTTTTGCTGCCAATCCCAAATAAGATTTGGGATTCGCATGGGCTCGAAAGATTACAACACGTAGACTTGCTTGTCGGCTTGCGTAACGTGATGTAAAACAAAGTAAAATATTTTTATGTAGGTACACGTTTCTTGACTTTATCAGGAGTAGAAATAAATTTATACTCAAAGACAAATCCATGAAATGGAGTTTATTTATACATAACAATATGAATCACTTCTTTAATTGATCCACCTTAATAGAAATGTGTATAAATAGATTCCATTTATTGATAGAAGGCTGTTGAATAAAAGCTTGTTTGTTTTATCACAATGTGATGTTTCGAAAGGTAGAAGAAAATAAGCTTGCCGTCCATTTTCGCCCTGTTTTTGTCTTGTAACGGAAAATTCCACTGATTTTGTACTAAATAATTGCTATTATTTTTCACCAGGACGTTGTGGCGTTTCAAATATATATAAATATTATTTTGTTTATTTTTATTTTATTAGATTACGGCATTGGCGCGTGATTAATATCGTTTATTTTTCTGTTAATACGATTATCTTTATGTTCACTAGTCCATAAAAAAGTTCTGTTGTGCCGATTAGGAAGTTTCAAGTTTGTGACAAAAGAACATAATATTTGTTTTGTATATCGTATTTGGTGCCATGGTAGGTAATAAATAAATGAAGAAAGTCGGAACGTGACAAAGGATAAACAGTTGTTATTTCGACCAGAACAATTCTGTATGTAATCATCTCTGTATGTTAACTCAGATAATGATAAAAACAATGATTTTGCATAGCCATACGGATAGATAACAGGAAACCTAAACTTTAAATAGGGCCTTAGGTACATATTTAACCCACTGACCACCGTAAGGCCCGATCGGGGCGCGACACAATAGATTTTCTATTGTGTCTGTGATTCCGAGGACTGATGGATTAAGAAGAATTACACCTTCAATTAGTTTAAAAAACTCTTTTCGTTTTGGTTCAGTTACTTAATGTGTAGTACTAAATGTGAATGAAGATTTCAGTAAAATTCTAAAAGTAAGTATACTATTGTAGGGACCAAGAATAATTTATAGTTAACAGTTGTACAGAGGATTGGCGTAGGAAATGCGTGGGCGAGGGAAATATATAACCCAAAACATTAATTTATGGGCTAAGTGAATTTATATACCGCATGTCGGATTTGGTCATACTATAGAAAAAGATAGGATGAATGTTAGTCAAACCAAGATATATATTAGTAGATACATTTATTATTCAGAATAGGTACTTAACCGCATCTCTCATATATTTCTTATGCATAAAATCATTAATCATCTTCTTCTATGTATTTAAAAGAAGCTGACAGAAGATGGATTGAAATCTAAAATTGTACGTAATGTATTATCTTATATTAAGTGTAAGAAGTAAGCAGGATTTTTGGAAATAATTACTGTAGCAGAATTATATTTGAATTGCAGAATTTGCTAGAAATACACAATAATAAGTGTAACAAGTATAATGTTGGACATTCAGTCTCATCAATTAACGATAGGAATCATAAAATAGGTAGAGTACTAATTGAAGTATTTAATCTTTATGAATTGGTTGGAATAATATGGGTATTCGAAGTCCTCGCTAATCGTACGAAACATTGCAGCATACATGATACATCAGTTTTAGTTTATACACCGGTGCATGCAAAGATAAGTTATTATTGCTAACATGTTCTACTGTCACGAAAAAAAGAAATAAGACCCAAGCAAGGAGCTAGCATCGCTAAAAGATTAATGAATGAAAATCTTATAAATGTTATAAAGATAACTTTGTAGTATACTAATCATCCATACGTGCATTAGCATGATTAGAAGATATGGATGGTTTTGCTCAAATCTGTTTTTAAAAAACTGCTGATTAATTTAATAATAATTACATGAAAGATGCTTTTAAAATACATGTTACGTAAGCAAAACTTACGGATAAAACATTTACGTAACCGTAAATGCATTTAAACTTTTCAAAATTCTTATTATATTTTTAATTTTTATAAACACCACAAAAGTGGGTCTTTAATAAAAAATGATTTATTTTTGCCGAGAGCCTCTCTTATTGCGCTCTACGCAAGAAAATATATAAAAGGGGAGACAATTTAAAGCCCTCTTACTTCCGCTCACTTTACAAATTATTATATAACGTACTCGACGACTCTTGTCATTGGACGAGATTGCGTTTGAACTCATATCAGCCTAGCTGCTAAACCGTGTATCATTGACTTTAATATGAACATTTCGATAAAACACTCATAATCTAAACACATACAGTTTATAGAAACATATAAAATTGCAAATCAGCTTGAATACGAAGTGCGCACCATAAGTTAATTTAGATAGAAACTTTTATTGGTCTAACTCACCTCATCTTTTTGGTTGCAATACTAATACTACAGATAATATACCTAAAGCTACACTAGTACTTATACTAATCCATGGAAGAAGTTATTACGCAGTAAATTTTACCTTAAAAATTGTACAAAAATATACTCTGTTATTAAAAACAAAAAATGTAAATAAAAAAGATGAAACTAAGCTTTTAAGTTTCGTTATCCTTATATTTCATTTGAACTAGCGCAAGTTCTTATGTTGAGCCACATTAATTTACTGTCTTTGTGGTCTTCTTATTTAGGTTAAACCGTCGACTAGCTAGGAAACCTTTTGTCTCCTGTACCTTGTAGTTTTTACAATTAAGTTAGAATTTAGTCCGTGTATACTCTTCTTCGTTTATGAAAACAATATTAAAATTGTGTGCGATTTTATATCTGGTTTTAAATATGATTAAGAACTTTGTTTGGTTTTATTAAATACAGGAGTGATTTTATCTGTAATAATATATGCAGAATTATTAGATCTGTAACAATTACATAACTTGCATTCAAACTTAAGTCGTTAACATTTAGCTGAAGCTCTTGTCTGGTCTTGTTGGTTTGAGAAAGGCTTAAGGGCTATAAGAATAACCAATTTGTAAAATTAATAATAACTGCATCTACTGTCTTAATATCAATTTTTATTTCCCAAAATATTTTTAGAGGACGAAATCATTTAATTCGACACGATTTATCTTATTCTAGTATTCCATGTAATATCTTGAAGATAAGACATGAGAGAGGTATGTAATGATCCACTATATATTACATATACATTATAGGAGGTCACGATCACATGAATTGGTTCAGATATACTCGATTGTTCAAACTATAATTGTTCTGTAGTGTTCAATAACTATCTTGATATTATTTAGGTACCTACATGTTAACTAGGAAATAGAATTGATCCTTATTTTACCAAATTTTACATTCTTCAAACACACTTTGGAATCTAAATAAGCGAGAGTGACGTGCAATTAAGTAGAGCTTCTAAATTCGTCAAGACTACACGACACTCAGGCAATATGAGACGGTTATAACTCGCGTAAATGAAGGACGGGCGGATCTGTACGGTCGCCAGTGTCGGCAAACGTAATGGAAGTGACAAGGGTTCCTCAAAATGATAGAAGGAATTCTCAGGGATGTGCTAGAGCCGCCTGTTTTACGAGTCCCCCTCGCAGATATCATTCACATCAACTTTCCTATCTAAACTGTTACTATGGCGCGGTATGTTGCCTAGATATCAGATTACAATAAAAAAAGGATGCCCTTGAAAACAAATGAAAAAATCTCGGAATAAAATAGCAAACGTAGTTTGTTTGATACGTGAAATTTTATGCTCTGTACCTTTTTTATGTTTTTTATCTTTTCGAAGTATAATCGACTTTGGTTTTTTTCTAAGAAGGGTTTTACGAGAAATTACTTATTTTGTGAATTTTTACGTCGTTCATACGTAACTGTATTTTTTCATCGCACGATTTGGTGACAAATATCTGTTTCGTATCATTTTTTTCATTGAATATCTATTTTTGTTCTATATCTACATGTAGTAGCTCGACCCATATCATTTCAAATTATAGTTTTCCTTGATATTGCCTGTTATATAACTTTCCGTCTGGCTCAAAATGTATTCATGTGTTCAAGTGAGCGTAAGTACCTACAAATTAGAAGCCTGGTTTGATTTCGATTGAAATAAAATATAATCTCAGACTGGTTATACCTATACTAATTGCCAATTTACACTAAATCCTTAAATACTTTAGGTGAATAATCTTCTACTTTCTTCGGTTCGAATTTCGGCCGCTGGAGCCAATTTGAAATGAGACTAGTCAACTGCGCAGGTGATTTATTATAGTGCACAACTATGTGTGCAAACACAAATGCACTATTCCATTAATCTCATACTGAAGGGCTGGGAGACGACCGACGAAGAACCGAAAACGACATGTGTTCTACAAGGAACAAAACATTTATTTGGCAAAACCTAACGATCCCCACGAGGCGAACAAGACAGTCAGTTTATGAATGTATTGTTGCTGACGTATTGGTGGTTTAATTACACAGGGAATATTTTAAATGTTGGTTTACTCAAATCAAGACTATTTTTGCATATTGTGATAAGTTTCATCAATCCATAAATGTTACTATTATATATCTAATGTTTTGCCATATCTAGTTAAACAAAGTTATACTATACTGCTGCTTAGAATATAAAAAAGTGTACATTAAACGTATTTTTTCACTCGTCAACTGAATTTTATCTAGAATGAGATTAGTGCAGCTGTCTGCGCGGTCACGTAGGCGTGCTGTCGAGTGTCAGCCAGGCCAACGTCGAAGGCAGCCCGGAGATGGGCGCCTTATGCCGTTGCACGTGTCACTGCTTCATTTGTGTCAGCTTTTTATAGTTCACCTGTACTTAAAATGCCCTGTTTAAAGAGAGATCATGCATAAGACCCAGCTAAAAACTTTAACTAGAACAGTATAATAAATAAGTGCCTACAGTTAACTTTCGTAAACCCAAATAAGTGTAAAAAGTCCAAGTAAACGGATAGAAAGGTAGAAGGCAAGAATACAAAGATAACTCAACATTGCGCCGCTCTATCGGCCGCTTTATTTAATAAAGGAGACAATTGAAAGTTCGTAGCCTCTGTAGCTTTAGGCGGTTTAAAACAATCAGTTAAGTTAAATTATATTGAAAATTAAATACAGCCTTACAAACATAAATATTACAAACGATTTTTATAAAAGCTAGATTCATTAACTTAGTAATGGGTATTTTGATATATATGTAACATAATATGATAACTACTATTCAATTTCGTTTGTAACTTTCCAAACTGTTTGTCTATCCGAGTTAATGATGAGTAGTTTGTGGGTTGCACAAATAATATCAAAGAGCTATATTTAGAACGTTGTTTCGCGTCGCAATTTTAATACAGAAGCTTGCAGGTAGATGAGTAAAGTTTCCATCCATTGAGCGATGCGAGTTTTTGTGTACCTACATCTAGTGTCTGTTGTAAGACGAAAAAGAGGAAAAGTTGACGTTCAATCTGCTGCCTACTTTCAAAATGAGAACATCGAACGAAACTTTGTATACTTCAAGTATACTTTGGAATACCTAAGCCTCTTTATGCCGTAGATACAGATTTTTATGTGAAACTTTTTTCTTTGAACAACTACGGTAAACACAGGCATATCACCTGATTTTTTTTAAAGGAATCTGTATTATATGAAAGCATTTATTTGATACAGGTGTACTTCTCGAAACACCAACATAGATATGCCTAAAAATAAATATCTTGATAATTTTTGCAGCTTCAAAACTATTGTTTTTATTAAAGCTCAGATAATTCTCGCTACTGGAAAATAAAAATTCTTTACCATTTTACTACCTAAGTTAGAACACCTTTGCTTGTTTAAAGCCGCCGTGAAATCAGCTTTATTTCGATGTTCTCATGAATTCAGAAAGTTCCCAGGGAAATGCCAATTTTACGTTGCAATAAATTGTTCTTACTTTCTTTTAAAGAAATTTGCTTGAAACTGTGAATTATAAGGGGTAAATTATTGTAAAACGGGCAATCGTAACAGACAATTTAATGTTTTATATCATAATGTATTATTAACTATTAATACCGGTCACGTACATACGGCCACTAAGTGTGCGATTTCAACTTTCCCCCATACCCTTTTATCGATGACAAAATGCCTAGCGCAGTGCGAAATAAATGGTGTTGAAATTTCGGATAGTGCTGTTTTTCTCTACAAACTTTGACTGTAAATCAAAAACTATTACCCTGATATTTATATATAGCGAATTTAGCAAAGTTATCTCCTAAAATATTATATAGTCTGATTTTTATATGTCTCTAAATAAATAATTCCCATGATAAAGTTTTTTAAATAGTTTGTTTATTATGTAGTTTTTTATGATCCTATGTCGTTGGATAGTACGTTCGAATATATTTTGTAGCCGTGGAAATTACATTTTTTCTATTAAGTATTCGTTTTTGCAATGTTCATCTTCAAGGAATTTTTACTTTTCTTTCTTTTTTTTTCCATTTTTGTAAGTCAAGTGTCTTCTGATTATGTTTTGAATATGGAATAAAATTTACAACATGTGCATTTCGTAATAATTAAAAACAAATATATTTTAAACTATACTTGAAGAAATGAGCTTACAGTCTACGAAGAAAATGAGTTGAACACTTCATCTTATTCAAAAATAAATCCTGGCTGTCTGCAATTTATGATATTTCATCATTAAATTTTACTAAAGACCCTAGAAGGATATAAGCAACCCTAGAAGGATTTACGATAGAGCCGCATACAATCAACTAAACACTAATCTATTTCTTCGATACTCTGCAATAGCAGGCAGGTAATTTATTTTGGTCAGCGCACAAGAAACTTTGTAGGCGGTCACTTACTTGTTCTAACTGTCGAAACTAAGATAACGAGGTAAACATCGTTAAGCTTTGTGAAGAGATAGTACATAGCTTGGATAATCAGTAGTGACTAGCTGACTATGATTAGTATTGCTAGTTATGATTTATGTACGACTGTCGGTATTGAGTAGACCGTAACGTAGACCGTAACGTTCATTAAATATTATGAGACACGTATAAGTATTACCAAATTAACCTCAATTAATTTGAAATCTCACTATTTTTTTAGATTAAAAACTAATATCGTTTATCCGTCGAACTTGATCTTCCAAAATTTGAACATTGGAATACTCGACGATAACAATTCAAATACATACACAATGCTAATGTAACTTATCCTATAACTTTTACCAACAAATGCTTATCCAAGCAAAGCTTGTATTATGAAAACTAGATAACTGGCACTACGAGTACTATAAAGTCACGAATGTATTAAAGTTTAAAACCATTAAAGTTTGCTTTATAGTGGTAAGGAAATGAAAAAGAATAAACGACATCTTTGAGCAATCAACCTAAATGACTTTCGCTGGTAAAATATTTTTGAACGTGAGGCGACGTGGGTGAATATTAATAAATCAGCGAGGGAATTTAATATTTCGCAAAGGACAAGAAAGTATGGAAAATTCCGCACCTGAATTTCATGTATGAATTGAGCGATGCGGGTTCACAGAAAGGGATAAGCACTGAGCAGTTCTTTATAAAATCTCGAGGGAATTGGGGATGCTTCAAATACAGAACAATGAAAACGTATACGAAAATAGCTCGTAAGATGCAGGCCTTTTTTACAAATTATTCAAATCATTCATCTGTGAAACTAGGATTACTGAATATGTAATATTGTTTTAAATTATATAATATCATACTTAAGAGAGTATTTAAAGAAGTAGTTCTTCTTTAAATAAACAGACGGGGTTGTCTTACGGGCGGTAAGCTAGTTTGATATAAAAAGTTAATACCCCCGGTTTATTCGAATTGGTTTAGTGGTATCATACATGAGAAGGAAGTTATCTCAGGTTAGCGGCAGTGTTAGATTTAACATCCTGTCACTACCACACACTGAACTTCCCGCTGTTTATTGAAACTAATTAGAACAATATTAACATCCTCTACGCCCTACGGTTCTTTAACGATTAGCAATATTATAAAAAATTGATTTAGTCTAGCTGTGATTACTATTGTTATTAAATACTGAGACTAATATAAAACTTTTGTACTTTGTAGTGGTGAGACTGTATTATAATAAAATGAATATAATATCTAGAAACTGATTAGAGTTACCGCATTACCATTGTTGTTTGTTATTTTAGTGTAGAGATTATTATTTTGTATATGTTCCTTATAATGTCTTATCGCTTTTGCTATAAAAATCTTTCGCGTAAAAAACTCAATAAACATAAACAAGTCAACGTTTGTATAATATTATTTTCTTACGACTTTTCTTCTTACGTTTATGAATGTCTTTGTTTCAAATTGAACATAATATAACTGTTGAAATAAATTGTCAGTAGGTACTTTTATAAAAAATATTTCTGTAGCAAGGTTCGCGAAGAATTATTGTTTGTGTTGGTACAACAGGTGAAGCGATTCTTCATCGAAACTTACTTGGACTGAGTAAACTCTAATGATGGATATTATTCATTTTCACCATCTTCTCAATTAATTTATACATTTATTTTATTAAATTTTTTAACATATTTTCAAATTAGGTATCTGCTTTTCATTAAATATAAGGAAATTGAAATAATATGTATTAATACGATAGATAGGTAAATACTTTGAAATTGAAAGAACGTGCTATAAATTCGTTGCCTTAAAATAACATGAAAAACATACTTATCGACGGAAGTAGACATACCATTGCCTCCAGCAATGTCACCAAATGTGGTTTAAAAATGTAGGAACCTTCATTAATTTAAACAATTTGCTAGTGACAATTTAATAGCTCAGAACAACATTGATTTCGTCTTCAGCTCGAGTAGATGCCATCAGTACAAACATTAGCTTGAGTATTCAAACAAGAAACCATTAGCGTATCTCATCGCAAAGTACCAGGGTTATTTACTAGATAACTCCAGCGGGGTAACGTTGGTGTCTTCTCTCGAATATTTGAAACTGAATTTATGATTCAACTTTGATTATTAGCTTCATTGATTACCTTGTAAGTAAGAGTTAGGATTTAGCGGGAATATCTAAAATATAAATAGCGGGATATTGGCCGTTGGGCTTTGCTTTAATTTGCAAATATTGGTTTGCATGCTTGCCACTACGCTGGTCGGAGTTTTGGATATTTGCGTTTTATTTCTAGAAAATTAAGATTCGGGTGCAAAGCTCTATAGAACCACACGCCTTGCCAACACACCGCGTAGTGCAATTTACATCCGCTCTAGATAAGCAAAGCAATATTTTACGTTACACATGACGCCATTTTCAACGATAACAGTGTTAATACTTTTAGCGGTTTTGTTTTTACAGACCTTAGTAAAATTTTTCATTATTTCAAACGTTCATTTTATTATTCTTTTAGATTTACGAAAAGACGAATCGCAGCCGGTAGCTTGGACATTAAATTATCTACATTAACATTAATCTGAATTATCAATAATATTTTGTTCATAACTCGTAGTCTTTAAATATTTGATAATCCATAGATAAATTGAAAATTTCTACAACTTTTAAAACGATACCGAAAATATTCGTAAACATTTTATTGACGTAAGTGGCCACACATTACTACGGTGTGGATCAACTTTGACCTACTGACAGCTAAGAGGATTAACATAGTTTTAGTTTTATCCTTATTCAGCGGCACAAAAGCTGAAACTGGATGAGAGTTCCAAATAGCAGGCAAACAAAGATACCGTCTTTATAAATAGCCCTGTTTTCGGATATTGAGCAGAGTGCCGATTTTACACAAAATATCACTTAATAATTATGTCTCGTGGAATTTATTGCCTTCAATGAACAATGAACAATAAAGGTTATTCATGAATTGTGCACGAACCAATTGTCTTTGTTTATTCTAATAAACATGTCTGGGGTTCCCTTAATAGCGGCAGAAGGATAATAAAAATATTTGGGACGACATAAGGTTAAAATTATTTATTCGTAAAATAAATTGATTCAAATTGTCTCAATAAATATACCTTATTAGTTATATCAAGGCATATTTTTAATAGATAGGTATAAGATAGGTATTAAAATAATAGGTAGGCTAATAGATAGGTATTAAAATTCTGAACAAAAATATAAGAAACCCTTAACACTTCTTATTATACTAGTACAAATTTGCATCTAAATTTTATTACGTAAAAGAGAAAGTATTATTCAGTGGAAGGACGTAACTCTTCAGCGATAACGAGATATCTGCCTCATCTCGGTTATTTACGCGCCTTGATAGATAGAGATGAATATTCAGACGGACTACGTCGACAAATCTCGCAACATCTCGATTCTCAAACTAGGTTTCCTTTTACCTTTCGGAATTGCAAAATAAATCTCCGTCGGAATCGGGTAGGTATATTCAGCTACTGCCTCTGTGACCTTTAGCTCGTGTTCTAATTTGTGTTCGTTCACTAAATATTTCCGTTCACTTAAGCTTAATTATTAGAGGACAATTTATCTACTCTCCGATCATCGAAAATTATCATTTAAAACGATTTCTCTAATGCAATGGTAACAAAATTAAGAAGTCGCAAGTGGCGCTTCGCTTAATTAAATAAGTGTGGATGAGTAGTCATTAAAAATTTACGTTCTATGAGTATTTGGTCCTTTCATGACTATAATTCATTCCAAAAGGTCGTTGGCAAGAAATTCTCTTGGAAGCCTCCCAAATTTAAATATCCTCTTTCGAAAATCATAAAGATCGCATTACGTATGACAAAGCGGGACTACATTATCTACAGTTAACTAATGTGATAGATAAAATTATAGCTATGGATTAGTCAACAAATCTCAATTTCAATCGCTTTTATTGCATTCCTGTTCACTATTCCTTCTTTTAATATGCACTACTTTTGAGATAATATTTATAGTGCATCCATGCCCTTTTCGCTTTTTGATTTTGAAATAGGTACTTATATTTATTCAGAGTAATTATTACTTACAGATATTAAAAATCAGCCATACTGCTTAGTAATAAATCTCGTATCAAATTAATTCGGGTATTTAATGTACAATGTATCTAGCTGGTAAGCCTTTTTTTAAATAAATAAATAAATACAATCTGTCCAGAAGGTGTCCATTTAAAACTTTCAAAATGATGATTTATATTATTTAATAATTATCTATTAATTAATGCAAAGTTATTCCTAAAAAAAGCTCATTCTTAATACTATATTATAATTGACACCACTTCTGTAGAGCATGAAATGCGGTGTTATTTGGACACTTACAGTAAACAGTGAATTGTCATCGTCTGGCGCTGTAAATGCACCGCCGGGAGCAAAAGTATATTTCCTTTCAGTCAATCCAATTTGTGGCGACAGCATTGGTCGCTACAACGGTTTTATTGTTCGACATGTTCACCGCCGCAAGAGTCCACATAAAATCAACGATAGGTACCTAACAGAAGCACTCGATAAACTCAATTCAAACATCAATTTTGTGGAATGTAACATGAATGCATTCGTAATCTGTTTTATTGACGCAACTATTTACTAAAAAACTACGCTATCTACCACACTATCTACGTAGTAATTATAAAATTTTTGACAATTGTGAACACTTGACCATTGTTGTAAATTTAACGATTCGGTAACGGTGCCAATATGTGACATATTATGCAATGTCCCCGATTTTGTTGGCACACTGGTCAAGCTTTCCATCAAATATAGCCCGGGATTGAATCTTTCATTATCCCTGTATTTACAAATTAATGGGTTTTGCCATCATTTTAGATACATATTTCGTGAATCTATGAGATTTATTCGGTACTTTATTTTTTATCAAGCACGAAGTGATGGAGTGGAGGTGTTACGCATAAAAACGTGCATATAAAACGGTTTCGACGCGAAAATAAATTTGCAGATAAGATATATTTTATAATACGTCATTAAGGAGGCAAGCAAAACTCCATTGAATTTGCGAAAAGACATAACCGCTTATCTAAATTTTATGTAGAAAAAAATATGTTTTGTAAGTAAATGTGATCATTTAATAAACTGTATTTAAATTTTGATTCATACTATAAATCTGCGACTTATAGAGACTAGGTTGTCTGTTACAATTAAACAGCTAAATAAGCTATAGTGACATACGTCGTCTCTCGCCTGCCCTGGACCCATAGCTCCTATGGCCCGAGGCTAAACTCGCCGCTGCTTGTTATTATAGTTCTGAACATTTCAACTTACAGAAGGGGCTCAGTAGAAACAATGAATATTAAATTTGCTAAGTGTGATGCATTAATGCTTCACTTCAAATAAACCTTCACATTATTTTCATGAAAACTAAATTTAACTGATGTAAATTACAATTTAGAGATAGCAATAGCCCTAGAATTATTATAGATTAGTTATAAAAGAAATTGTTGAATAAACTTGTTATTTTCATTCAAATTAAGTGAAGACATACATTTTAATTAAAGACACCTCTTAGCTTTAGAAACGTCATATAATAGGTACAATTAACTTCCCAAGCAATTTCTACAGATTAAAATACCTCGTGCCTTGAAATTCCCAAAAGACAAGTCCCAGATCTAAAGGAAAATATTTTGTGTGATTTATAAATTAAGTAAGTAATATTATTTTACATTTTGTATACTTGTTGAAAGAATCAATGTCCCAATGTAGAGGCAAAGGAAACTGTGTGAATCGTTATTTTTATTTATTTTTTACTAAAGATTTTAATTATAGCAACAGAATGAAACATTAAAGCGATAACGACGTGTCAACGCCATAGGCTGTGTCATCGTTATCATCAAAATGGTCACTTTATGAGCGCATAAAATAAAAGACTTTTTCAGCCGTGAGATGCGTTAAAGTGTCTGGTAATATCAAGGGATATGAGGTTATGTGAGGAAGATTAGGTTTTGCGGTTATTAGATATATGAAACACTCTGTGCCTTTGTGGCCGTGGTTCTATATAGAATTTAATTCGTATTGCTAAATTAATATTGGTATGTTTTAGTAGTAAGTTAAGGCCTTATGTATTCTACCGCCAGGTAATGAAACTCGCTGATTCGCTTTATAATTTACGTTCAGTACCTATTTAAAATAATTAATAAGACCTAATAATAAATTGTAATTGACCTACTAATAACTTTAATTTAATACTTAAAAGTCATTCTCTTAAACAAATTAGTAGAGGTATAAATACACTGAACCAGCAAATATAACGAATTTGAATCATCACTTCAATTCTTTTTCATCTTCTTTAAAAATATCGTCGTCCGGCTTTGAATAACATTTTTAATAAGGCCATAACAAATAGCTGAATACAAATACGCAAACAAAAGATGTCACCTCAAATATCATAAACAAATATAATTTAATTGCATATTTTGTCAGTTTTCTCTGTTGTGTGTTGGCGTTTCAACCACAGTTGTGAAAACAAACTTTAAAATTGCTATGATATATGGGGCAAGCAGAAGAAAACTCGATTAATGAAAGTTTCAAATACATTTGTCCCACATCCACTGGGATCTCTGGAGTACAACGTTATAATATACTCTTATAAACTGTATCTTTTCTGAATATTTTTACGTATCATATTCGATTATATATTTACTCAGTTTCATTACTTTTTAATTTAAAAAAAATTGTTAAAATTTCGTCTACATGTAAATTTCACAGGCAGCCATATTTTTTGGCATCAACGTTAATTTATTTGCTTAAAAATTCAAATTTATATCACGAGCATAAATAATAATCACGTTGTAGCTGCTAAAGTTGGCAAGGTTATTCATACATTTATCATTTAATCTCGAAATCCCTTCGGTCAACGATCTTTTGAAGTAACGGCTTGTAATTCGATATGATGCCGTTTAGCCTGCGGTGAGGATTGGTGTCACCACTACGCCCTGCCTGAACCCGATTACTGCATTTATGATGCTTGCCTGCAATCGAACCCCCCGGCTAAATCCGATTGACGCCATTAATAGGCTTTAACTAAAGTTCTCATTTTATTCCCGGTTAAATATTTGCAATCCGGGATCACAATCCATTCATATTTAATAATTTTATTAGTGGGAGAATATGGAGATCGCTGTTTTGTTTGTCTGGAATAAAGTTATTTAAAATCGTGATTACAGTATTGACGCGTTTTCAAATTATCAAAATATTATTTATCATTGTTTTATTTATTTATATATTATTTTCGTTAAGTATATGAATAAAAAATACTTGCGACATAGGCGTAAATTATCCTTATTACGAACCGCACTAGAAAGTCGTTTATTTGGAGTGTTGGATTCTAGTAGCGGTGCCAGTGGATATCAACTTATAAATCAGGCTGTGTGCATCCGCCTCGAAGCAACCAATATGTTCGTACAATACAAATGTGCAGCGAGGCTCTCTCCTATGTACGATAGTGTCGTCGTAGTTCGGGCGCGCAGCCAGCTACGTGGGTACACCTGAAGCATTGTTAAAATGAACCCGGCATTTACTAGAAAAATCTCCAATAATATGAAGCACTCGTCCGAAAAGAAATCAATGGTACATTCGTTATAATATGTATTAATATTCCTGGAACATATGTTGGATACAAGTGTTTGTTAGCGTTGTAGCTTTATTCGACTTTGCCGTAAAGCAACACAGGCGGTGCTACACGGAACGCTACACTCTACAGGAATATTCGGATATGTCGAATAACCGTAGATAACGGAAAATTGGGCTAACTTAACAACCAAATGCAGAAGTTCAAGCTCTGAGGCCAAACGCAAGTCAAGTGTGGAACAGCTGCTCTATAAATAAGACAGCCTGACTTCGTACTAGAAGTCTAAGTTCTCAACAACATTGTAGTTAAATAATTCGTTAGTCATGCCAAATTAAGGAAATGAGATCGCTGGTAGTAATACTTAATGAACAGAAAATTGTTAATATAAATGACGCTAGTGGAAAGTTTGAAGCGCATTTAGCCGTTTGCGAAATGTAATTGTAAAATGGCAGTATAGAAAATCTGGCACCGAGTAAGCTAACGTGTTTCAAAAGTCTCTATGCAAGAGAAACTAAAGTCGCTATAAATTGGAAAGCAGAAAGTTAAAGATATTGCCAGATGTTTACAGTAAATAAATACACATGAACTTTAGTGATACAAGTTCTGCAACTGATAGTGAGAATTTTCTTCGTGAACCGGATAGGAAAACAATAATGTTACTTCAAATTCGCATTTAAGCTGTTTATTGTAAAATACTTTATATAATTTTCAGAAAATATAACACTTAGGTATTGCTCGTGCAGTTTTTAAAAAATAAAACATCAATAAATAATATTTTATTATTCTAATTAATACACAATAATATTTACGTAAGCATTCTGGATATCTTTTATGTATACAAAGCAATTCAAAAATTAGATATATTTTAGAGTTACATTTTCATTATGATTTCTTCCACCACCCTCAGGCTTACCTACCGCCTGCTTCATTGTCTCTGTCCCACTTTTTAATCTGGAGACGTCGCATAAAAGCACAATACTCATTCCCGGATACGGCTGGTTGATACTTGCTATTTTAATCAACGTATAGTCTAATTTTTAACTCCCAAATGAGCACCGTCTTTGCACACGCATGAGTTCACGACAAAGGTATATTTTTATAAGTAAATTTACGTTTTAGTGCAATATTTTATTGGACTTAAAAATATATCGTGCTCTAAAGGCATGCAGACTCCGTCAAGGAAATAATATGTATGAAAAAAGTCTTTATAGATTTATAATTTTTATGTTCAATTTCCAAACTTGTATAAAGTGATGTGTTTAAATTCAATTAAAATAATATTATTTTAAATAAGATTTACTAAAACGCGAATTATAATAATATGTATAACTAGCAGTCCGCCCCGGCTTCGCCCGTGGTACATGTTTACGTTTTCTCTACATAAGAACCATCCTCGTAATTCAAGGAATATAATAAAAAAAGAATTATCGAAATCGGTTCAGCCGTTCTCGAGTTATGCGCTTACCAACACATTTTGCGATTCATTTTTATATATAAGATGTGTATAATGTAACAGGATAATTCAAATACATATTTCTTTCACGGATTATCAATCCTATTAAGTAACGATCGTCGTTGTATGGATTATTTAAAATAGTCTTAAGATGCGATCTTTTTATTATGTGGATATTTAAATAATACGGTCTCATAAATATGTAAACTTTGGCAGAGAACATAAAACTTGACTGAGCCTTACACGACGTTTAAGCAGTTTGAAAAATTCAGCAACTTCTTGGCTAGGCCACTGCGAGGATAAACGAAAGAAGATAAAAGAAAAGTGTTTATCGATGAAAATTTTATTTGAATAATACGTTTGATTAAAGGAAGGCAACCGCATAATTTAAGTGTATCAGCGTACATCACTACGAAAGCTTTGAATTAAGAGTAGACTTACAACATCAGAGCTTTTAGGCGCATACTTATCGTGCCAGCCGCAAATGCAAATTTACGCTTTGCGTTTGCAAAAAATTAAAAGCGACGTTTTCAATGCAATTGCAAACGTTCTTTCTCACAGTCGGCGTGGATAATGGCCACTCCAATTTGAAATTCTACAGATTTTACTAGTTCATTTATAAACATTGCTATTTTATTATATATTTTGAATGGTTCGACATAGATTCTAGATACTAGTTCAATTTTACTATTTGTTTTTCAGATATATACGTTTTTGCATTGACTTTGTAATAGTGTCATAATGAAATTAATTTTTCATTCCGTAGATTGTCGGAATATTATCTGCGTAATTAAATTGCTAAAAGCTAAAAATGTCAAATCATTATTCCTTTGGGAATAAAAATTAAGTTACCCTCGTGTAATATTTTACACCAATCACAATCAAACCACGTAATTCGGCTTTGCGTAATGGCAGTCACTTCAAAACCATTTGCTTCCACGTGGTGCTCTGAGTACGGCAGCCATAATGGTTTCTAATAATAAAAGTAAATGAGCGAAAGACTTCTGACAAATTGCATTATCTGTGGAAATGGCTCTTCGAAAGCCTCCGTCTTGCAACCATCTTTTACCAACTCTTCTTTATTTTCTTCGTTCATAAATTAAATTCAACGAGTAGATGTCTAGACGACCTAAATAATTTATTCTTCTTTAAACTTTTATCAAAATTCGGCAACTTTTTTAGGTCACCTTAATTTGTACAATTTAGTGCAAATGTCTATCTGCCGCGACACCGCCTTTGAAACGCATTTATATATGTAGTTACAGAAAATAAACATTAATTTAGTTGCAATAAAACTGAAATAGCGTACGTATTCACATCGTACTCGGCAATTCGTTTTCAACCGCAAATAAAGTCGACGATTTTATTAAAGCAACGTTGAAATAAGCGTAGATAGTCACATTTTAACTTTACAACATATTTTAGTATATATATGTCAACTATACAATATGTCAACTATACCTAATTGTGCAACGTAGTAACAAAGATAAAGTAAAATTAAGATTTGTTTAAAGATGGAATGGAATAGAATAAAATTAAATATAAGGTAACCTATGTATCGTAAGATATCAGTTATTTAAGACGTTAAATATATGGTTTTAGTTACCTACCAATAGTTGGTAAATAATTGTATAATTTCTAAAACAAATAAAATTACCTACCTAGCTGTAGTATTTTTTATAGGATATAGTATAATTATTAACTTTTAACATATTTAAAAATATGTAATTAAATTTCAATATTATACGAGTATACTTATATTATACATATCTACTATCATTTAGAATACTTGTATTATGCAGATACAGAAACATAAAAAATTAGGGGCTTGCTGGATTCAGGCCATGCCATATATAACGGGGACTAAGGTTACGATCTACATGTACCACTTAACCACAGAATTGCTGGATAGAGGTGTCATAGACGGTAACCGTAAATTAGTAAAACTATGTTACGGTTAGAACAATACAACTAAGTTCACCTGGTGCCTCGCTTATGCAAACATATGATAAACTAAAATATTATTTTAATTTAAGAGATAAATGGTGTACTTTCTATTCTTTTCTACCTAATATGTTTCTACTTTTAACTGACGATTACAAAACTACAGAGGACCTCATTCGAATAAAATGACTATTGTCTTTAATATTTTAAGAATGCTTTGATAATTTAATTTAATTCTTAATCTATGGAAAACTGTCGAAGTGGGTGCGCGATCACGTCTTACCATCAGGTGACGCGTCTGCCCAGTTGACTCAGCTTTCGCAAAAAGGAAGAATACTAATATCAGAATATAAATTTCCTAATATTGTAATTTAGGATTCCAATTTGAACAATTACTCAATGGTAAACCGTTGAGACAAGATTTTTTTTAATCAAGCAAGTCGTACCATCATACGAAGTTAGAACTAGTTAGAGATAAAGCTAGTTTATAATAAAGAAGGCAGCCAAAGAAATTGGCGGACTTATGTTTCCAACAAATTACATTTTTGCTGCTTCCTCTAGAAATATTACTATAGTCTTCAGACAACTATAGATAGACGTAATTAGCGCCTAGATTTATCTTTTTAATTACATTGTCAGCGATCCCAGTGCCTAAAGAAACTTTGTAGTAATGGAGCTTTTTAAATTTAATTGCACAATCTTTTAGCAATGTGATAAAATTTAAGCTGATTAAAGTTTCTAATATATTGTGCCTTAAAAATTTAATTCATTCCTAAAATATGTGAAAATGAAACGTTTACTGATATAATAAGAAAATGGAATCATGGGTAAGTTATATTTCACCAAGATTGAAAGTATCCCATATCACTTTAACCTTCATACCATAAATACATTGCGACGTAAACGAAAGACAAACGAACAAACACACATCGATGATAATAGTAAGAAAATAAGGTTAAGGATTTACGGCCCGACACGCTATGAACACATTATTGCTGTTATAATATGACATAACAACCCATAAAAGTAACAAAACACAACACGTTAAAATAAATAGTATGTGTTTTTTATATCTGTAACACAGTAGGTCCTCTAGGACGTATTTCAGAACGTCCACATATTATCTCGATGAATCATATTAGTTATGCATTAGAACGCAGAATTGCACGCCTCATAAGCGAAGCGTTGAGGTGGGTACTACTGTCACTTCGCGCAAAACATCTGATTTTTCAAACTTAAAATGTCTTTATGTATCATACATTGCACTTGTAAGATAATACATACACACACATATTAAGAAAAAACACTATTTTTAACGTTCATGATATTTTTGATGTCATTTTTGTTATTTAAACTAGTTAAAAAACAGTTTAAAAAGTTCTGTCTTGGACGTCCGTGTGTCTGTATGTGCGGATCCTTTTTCTTGTTAACGATAGCGACCGAAATACTTTACTAATCGAGTCTTTTTTTTTCTCTTACGCTTGAGTATGCTCAGGAATAGAACCCTTTCATTTTTCAGGGTCTGATTCGATGTGGTTTAATTGTTATTAAATAAACAAAAATAATAATTCATAAATATTTATTAATAAAAATTATGAGGCGTGCACTTTTGGATTTTCCAAATTTTTATTTCTGAATTTTCATCTCGAAATTACTTTAACGTAGATAAGTCTGGAAACAATCTCTCGTAGCAAACCGCTTTCGGAATCGGTGGTGAATTATTATTTTTCTGTATTTTGACGATTCAAAAGCGCTCATATACGAAGTGTAGTTGAATAAATAAATGTTTTAGTTTGAGAAAAGGTTAAGTTGAAAAACTGATAAAACAATTAATGTCATATTTAAGATATTCTACTTGAAAACCTACTTTTAAAAATAAATTATTGCTTAAAAGTTAAGGTTTTATCTTACTACTATTGAGAACACTTATATAACCACTATGCGGGTTCGAGGTACATAATTTAAATTTTGGTGCGAATATTGTGCCGTATATTGAAAAGATGAATTTAAACGACGGCTTCACGAGACGAGATTAAATTCTTTAGCTTCTCTCTCTATAGGTTTCGCTTGCAGGTTATTTCATAATTTTAAATAATCACCATCAATAAATAATCTTCTTAATTTTAGCTCTTGCATAAGTAGATCTTCATCTTCTTATCATTCCAAAAATATTATAATGAACTGCATCTTACTCATTTTTCAATTTGAAGGCTTTTAATTTCAGTCTTTAAAGCACGTTATACTTAATTATATTTATTTCGGCCTGTTTTTACAGATTATATTATTCTTGAAATTTAATTCATAACTATAAAACATGACACTTGCCCCGAAGTCCGTGTCTAATTCTGTCTTTATACAATACACTCCGTAATAAGTTCTCTGGAGTTACTGGTTAGTTGAGCGTAATAATTCGGCTTGGGAATTTCACCAGGCGTGCTTATATAAGATCATAGTTAAACCGAAACCTCCAGACTTTCCCTCAGTCCCCAAACATTTTTACAAAATAATAATACATACATAAACAATATTTTCACGTTCAAAAAGGTCGAAGTATAGATTCCTTGTGGACATATATAGATTGGAGGCGATTGAGGTATCTTTGCAAATTCTCTAGCGAATCAAGAGGGACGGTCCTCCCAGAGTACACACGTCGTACGAAGCTTCGATTGCACTCCGAAGTTGAATAGGGAATCTAGTTTGCAAATATACAATTGACTCAACTCATTCACAGTGTTACGTCGGTTCTACACGAATTGATTATTTAACTTTAGTTACCTGCGCGCTTATTTGCTGGCTCTTAATAATATTGAGACTGAGAAATTTCATTTAGTACTTTTATATTATTGATTTAATTATTTTATGAATGTTTTCCGTTTAATATGTTTAGATTAGTGTTTGTAACTTTTAAAATAAAAATACTGAAATGAAGCTTCAATATAACATGAGCTTAACGAAATTGGTTTTAAAATGTACCGGCTTAACTAAATATTAATAGTTTAAATGGAAATGGAATAAAACTGTTCAATTTCATTTAAATTTTGAATGAGTATTAATGTATAATAATATAAGCTACGTTATTTAATTACTAGTATAGGATTATATTATCTGTGTTTTAATTAAGAGAAATAAATTAAAAGTCATTCGCCCGCTAGAGAGATTTGTTGCCTCTACGCGCCATCGAGCACGTTGCCCGCACATCTATCTGATTGTTTCCGATTCCATCCATCCCCTAAAGTCAGCATAAATTAGAGGATGTAGCACAAGCACAGTTACATGTAAAATATCTAATTATCAAATAAAAGTTTACTTCACAGCGCAGTATAAGTTTACACTAGCTATACGAGTGGCAAAATTATATTTCCCTGGCTTGGAGTTGTGCAGGTAAATTACGATATAGTTTAAACAAAATTAACTTTTAGTGTGGTTAGCTTTGTTGGTGTTTTCTCTTCATTTTATTTGCTGCCAACCATAAAATTTCAGTTTAATATGAAATGTTATCCTTTGGAATAATGAGAAATTATTTCACGGAAGACATACTGATTTTAAAGAAACATTTCGTTAAAACGACTCAAAAATATAATGCTCTGTGATATTGCCCATTATGCAGGTACAAGACGACCATAATTAATTGAATTAGATCTAACTGCATTATAATTTAAACTGTCAATCATGATTACCACACATTCAATGCAATTTTATTGTAAACTGCTTATAATACTAAAATATAAAAGCTCTATTGTACAATTTTTTACTTGTATAAAATATAACTCATTAATATTCATGGTGAAATGCCACAAATTCATTTTTTCGACGTTGATATATGGGAGAACCGAGCACGCATGCACAATGCTCACACGTATACAATGCTGAATATTTTGTATACGCTGTAGTTACATAGTAAAGAAAAAATTTTAGCCCTCATATAACAGGAGGAGCGCTTTTGGATATGCATTTCATTGTTATTCATGTTATTGTAAAATATTAATGCGCATGGCTTTGTGGAGTTATTGTTAATTGTTTGCGGTTGTTGGCCTAATCAACATTTACATTACATTGTATGATTAGAGTGGATATAAATATTGTATTTGTTTACAGAAATACGATAAGCAATACGATTATAGAAATTTATGAACTTGGAAAGCCTAGTAGTTTACACACTGAAGGTTAAATATTAAAGTGTAAAATTTGAATATTTTTGTGTCAAGTCCCGTGTCACCTAGTGGGGTAAGGCAGATGCAATATGCATACATCTGTTTCGTTGATCGATTTTCTTTAGGGACAAGTAGGTGAGCCTTTTGTGTCCTGCCAGACCGAGAAATTTTTTTCTTCGTCTCCACCGGGAATAGAACTTAGGACAATCGGTTCTACGCTACGGGTGGCTACAGTAAGGAGGCGATAAATAATTTAATAAAGCGTAAATTTAGATACGCTTGAAGTAAGGCAATACGTATTATATCATTTAAAGATTTGTGTTTACCAAATCGATCGTAAGTAGAAGGAAAAAAATAATAAACAGTCCCTAGCAACGGTACCTTGCCGCTTGAAGAGGTATAGAAATATAAATATCCCTATTTCTGAAATAATAACACTTGTATTCTTTGCCGACGTATCTTTGTCTATATCAAGACACAAAATAATGAATACACGTACAAACAAGAAAACATGAAAGAGAAAAATGGAAAGCCTCAAAAATGTCACAAGCCAATCTTATCCATATGGTGACGTATATTAAAAATAGCGATTGTTTCGTTTTACATTAACTATCAATATTATTCAATGGCCTAGTTCTATGATTGAGAGTTTTGTATATGAAAATTAACAAATAATTATTAATCAGAAACGTTATCCAAAAACTTTGGGATTACTGTGTTTTATGTTTATGAGATGATTATTTATGAGATGGTCTGATAATAACCATTAATTGCATTTTTAATGTAAACATTCTGATGTTGGCACATTCCATTCTACAATTATTATTGAGGGTATTATTCCATTAATACGTTCTATTCCAATTTTGTATCCATAGAGGTTACAATGTTTTTGATAACTAACAATATATTATTTGTGTTTATTCACCCATAAAAAGGTCGATTCGTAATATTACAAAAATGTAAGTGGAAAACATCGCATATGCCGGTTCAGAATAAAATTCCCGTTAATCTCGTTAGCGTGGGCGAAGTTTTGCTGGCTGGAGTTGAACTAATGTAAATTACCTTAACGTCGGAATACATAGCTACTGCAAATTGGCTCCCATGAATCTGCACTTCCTTTGAATGATTTGTACTGACTTACTGCGAGTAATTCGCATCTTGTCGTCTATTCTTGTCGGTATTTTGATCAAATTTTACACTAGTGCTTTTAGGAAAAAGGAAATGCATTATAGTTAATAACAATTCGTTGAATAAGAATTAATATAATCACGGAGCAACTTCTGAACAAAATTTCATTCCATAATAATTATGACAGTCCCGTCCCTACTTATATAAATCTAATTTATTCAAATAAAACAACCAAGAAATAGAAATATACATTTTCAGGCATTTAAGTGAAAATTGTTATTAATTAATGGTTTGTTAAATTAATTGTAAATTGTATTCTCTATGCTATTATTTATAACTCATGACCAATAGATAATACTAAGTACTACAATTTACTCATAAAACGTTAACTCTAAAATAAATACAACTCCGAATCGATCCGTCTAAAAATAGTTTAATTAAAATAATTTATATTCAACAAATCTTTGTACTGAAATTAAGTTGAAATAAATAATGAAGCTCGAACGAAAACCCTTGAGAAAAGCGAAAAATACTACTCTTTATTATCGTCTTTCCATCCTCTTTTAAAACAAACTTCCATTTAATTAACGACCTTACATTTATATCACGTGTACGGGTTTAAATACCAACAGTTACGTTATCAGTTAAGTAAATGTTGCAACACTCATTATTTAAGGAAAGTGTAAATCTAGGCACTGCAGCAGGTGTTTTATGCGGCGTTAGGATGTTAATGAGTGGTTAAATAAGTAGTCGCTGCTTTTTCTGTATGCCATTAAACCGGGTTATCTGGTAAGCTTTTCATCGTAACGACGATCGGAGTGTTGCCTTAATTGGCTTGCTTTATTTATTTCATAAGATAAAAATGTATGGTTTACGTTTTGGCAATGTGGCTTTATTTTGTAGTGGTTGGTGCTCGAGTAATGTTAATAAACGCTAAAACAGCTCTAGTGCCAAAATATCGTAATTTGTGATAATGAGTTTAATCTTTTCCTCGCTACGCTATGCATATGCATGATATTATTGTTAGATAGTTTACGCGCTCTACTTGTTCTATTCCGAGTGCAGACTGTAAATGAGTGCGTTTAATTTACATACGATATTGAACTCAGATTACAGAGAAAAGATTTTTCCAATACTAACGCGCTAATTACTACTCGTAATCAACTATACGTAGATACACTATCCTATTTTCAATTAATCGATTCAAAATCAAAAATTCATTTTGAAGTTCAATGTGACGTTATGACTAGACAAATGATTATTTAAATAGCATCTTAATATTTGCAGACTTCAAAAAGCATTCTTAAATGTATGGAGAACAAAGTTAAATATTGATATAAACGTTTAATAATGTAAATGACGATTCATAATAATTGTTGTAAAATAAACTTGCCCTTCGTGATATCGGCAGCGAAGCGGAAGGTTAATTAGATTTTTCCGCTTCGCGAGTGTAAAATATTATTCGAGTAACTTTATATTGAACGAAACAAAAACATAAAGTGGCTGTCAATTTACTTAAAAAGAATTAACGACGGGATTGTGATACACAATAAAAGTTTCGCGTTGTTAATAAAGGATAACTTTGTAAAATAAAATGTATTTCATTCGCATAATAAAGAATCCAGCTCAGCAATACATTATATTAAGATTAAGCTTTTATTCCTTTTTTATAGTTATTAAAGTGTAATCTCTTCTTATTTTATCTCACATTTCATAGGAATCAAGACGATAATACAGTAATCTGCATTATGGAGATTCTAAGCAGCTTAATCAATTCAATTATAATTGTAAGCTCGTTGTATCCATAAAGTGGCAACTATATAGGATCGTACACCAAACACAGCAACTCAATACATTTGATTACCGATTGTTGTAGATACTAGGTACATAAAGATATCTCGTATTCAACCACTTTAGTAATTAATTGCCGATAATAAGTGTGATTTCGTGTTAATTGATTTAACTACTTACTTATTAATTAAGTCATATTCACAATGAAGTTACGGGCTACATAGAAAAAGACGTAAATATAAAGTGCTACATTTTTTTGCCATAATCTTATAAAAAATGAAATTTTCTATTCTATGCTGGCAACACATCTATAACTTTGTGATGTGGATGTGGAGGACGTATTTGCTGAACTCAGCAACAGATTTCATGACCAATTCCTTCTGGGCAGAAAACTTGAACAAAGGTTCAGATATTTGTTATCTCTGATCCGATTTTCTCTGATCATGGAAAGACAGCAAAGGCTAGTAAAGTTGAAGTGTTACAACAACAGTTTATTTTCAATGAAATAGGTATTAAATTGCGTAGGATTGAATGGAAGAGGTATTGTAGAGTACAGTCCTACATGAACAAACAGACTTTAAAAATAAAACATAATTAGATTAACATTTTACTCTGTTATTTCTTTATTTTGGCTAATCTCCCAAATGTGTGTTTCAATTGTGATGGAACTTTTACAGTACACATTCAACACATTAATTATACACAATATCCATTTAAAAAATAAATCCAGAGCATTACTATACTACAGGGCAATAATTTGGCAAATTAAAGCAAATAATTAATAAAAGTGTGTTATGAAATCATAAATATAACTTTAATTTAAAAAATAAACTTTACTCCAAGCGTCCTACCCGCTTTGCAAGCAAATATTTCACTGGAATATACGGGCAATGTAAATAACGAAAATAATTTTTCTCTGCATTTATTTTTCAACGTGACCCTTTGTATTGGTTTTGAGTTTATAAAGTAGATTTTCCTTGTTTATCCCATTTTATACACACATATAAACGTTTAATATATTGTAATTGTACTAAGAGTTCATTAATCAAGCACGCAGAGGGTACCACATAAACTTTTCACGGTGTTGGGAAACCTCGCTAAGGTTAAACAAGTTTACATAAAATATAAATGTATTTTATCTTTAACTAGATCAAGTTGTATCTCAGTTGAACAATATTTTCTTGCAAGATCAGTACCAAGGGATAAATTTAGGAATATTTTCCACTCTAGCGGAGAATCGGAGGAAATTTTAGGTCAAAAACATAAAGTTACATTGGAAAAGCAGAAACATTACAATTTCGTTCATTACATCTGTCTTTAAGTTATGACTATGCAGACTGTAGATTATTAGAAGTGAAAAAATAATATATTTCACTGAGACATACATAATAATACTCAAAATTACTATAATATCTTTTCATATAGATAAACCTCTGAAAACTCCACGAATATAAGTAGGTAAATATACAAATTTGATTCGCCTGTAATAAAAATCGAGGCAACGTGTAGCTTTTCGACTTTATGTAGCGGACACTTATATGCGATGAATGTCCTGTCCATCAAGAGCTGCGTCAGTATTTGCTTTCATTTTTCCACCGTACAGCAAAATCAACAGGGAGTTTAAAAAATGTAGTTTAATAAACTCTTTTTCACGCAAACATGAGAGCTGGTTGAATATGTGACAAATTTAAAATCGCTGTTATGGAATTAAAAGCAGAATCCTGCATTAAATCGACTCTATAGCTTCTAATTAAAAAATGTTGAGGCATAACTTCCCTTTAAAGACTTCTGTTATGAGAATGATTTTTTCAAACACTAATTCTACACCACCTACCTACTTCCCGCTTCCTTATTTATCATTTATAGATATATGTCATATAGAATAACTTTATCTGAGTCCCAATTCGATCGCCAAGTAAACTGACGCTGCCACAATATTTATTTTTAAACTCATCAATCACATATGCTACTAGCCTTTCACGTTATTTTTAGAATAAACACGAAATTCATTCAAAGAATAAAATGAAGCTTTTAATTATTATCTGAACACGACCACGAAACTGCTTGAGCATATTGAATCGGTTCAAGATCAGAGCTACTTGTATCGGTTGATTTCACGCTAACCGCAATTGTTATAATGCTAAGTGTCGTCCTCGAAGTGAAAGGAAATGAAAATACTTTCAACGGCCGAAGCTCTCAAGTTATTTGATAAATCTGTAATGAATGTCGAGCGTTAGCGCAGGCATTTCATGTCTACATAAATTCATCGCGGCAGAACAGTTTTTATTGCTTTGTGTGAACGCGAATAAACGTTCGACCTCGCTCTAATACCTAAACTGTTCGTGTTTTATCTTATGGTATTTTCAAGCTTAGTTGTATCTAACCTATATCTAATATTTCTCTATCCCTCCCATATAAACACATAGCATTTGCTACCTATTGCTATATTATTTTGTAAGAATATATAGCTTCTAAGCACCGACATTGTCATGGAAATTCTCGTCAAGTGGAATAAAAGGAATATGCAAAATGAAGGCAAAATGTAATATGGCACAATACGAAATACGACTAAATTTATTCCAAACTTAAACTTTTGAGTTCGCCACATTTTTTGTTTATCTGTTAGTCCATTGCTTTAATATTATATTATATAGAAATGAATATCTACTTATTTTAGAAAATAACAACCTGTATACAAACACAGCAGATTCTTTTCTGCTGTGCTTATGATTCTTTTGGTGGCTGTTGTTTGTTGGTTTTTCTCTATCTTGTGACTGTAATCTTAAACTATAAAGCATGCAGTGAATATATCTACTAATTTGAAATTGATGCATCCACCATATACATGTCTTACAGTGACTCTCCGAATAAGTGTTGATAAATAACTTATTCCTTAAAATGATCAAGATTAGGACGCAAATAGAAGTCAGTACTTGCGAAGTAATGCTATTAAGAGTTAGGAACCATTTCGTGTACCTAAACCTAAAATCAATACCTACTAATTGGCAAGTTTCTCATCTTATCTTTTACGACATACCTAAAACCTTTCCCATAATATCCATAATTTATTCTCTATTATAGGGAAAGCATTCTTGAATGGCGGGAAAGCTCAATAACGATCCAATTTGCATAACATAATTTACGTGGTTGCGTCAAATTGCTGATAGATTTCACGGTCCTTACCCTGCCA
This sequence comes from Colias eurytheme, assembly GCF_061535395.1. Taxonomy (NCBI): domain Eukaryota; kingdom Metazoa; phylum Arthropoda; class Insecta; order Lepidoptera; family Pieridae; genus Colias; species Colias eurytheme. The sequence goes on along the minus strand of NC_142981.1, from coordinate 7,778,960 downwards.
TAATGGATGCGACGTTGATTTTCAGTAGTAACCCGATAAGGACATTATATGCCATTGCCTGTTATCGTCTTAGCAATTTCATGATAAGATTATAATTTTTACAAAATTGCATTGATGTTCTGCACGAACACCTCTGCTCTTACAAAACGAAAATCTTCGTAGAATATTTCGGTGGGAGGTATTTAATATTCACATACTTTTCACTGATCGTCTTATGTTATTAAGCGATTAGGTTTGGTATTTCGGATGAATTATGTGAACTTTCTAAATAATTTTAAATAAGTATCGTATCCCCTTTTTTTTTTTTTTTTATAGTGGGGAAATCTTCTTAGATACCCCCGGCTCCCGGGGATGGAGCCGTGGTTATGTCGGATTCCTACCGACTAAAACCCCACTCTGTTCCATCGCGCTGCTTTGGACGGAACTGCGGGAACGGTTACGACTCTACCGCGTGTCCCGCCCAGCAGATGCCCGTTTCCAGGCCCACCACTAGAACCCCCCTCGCTGGTGGCTGCTGGAACGAAGGCTTACGCCACCAACGCGCAGACAATGGATTTTTCCCCGAACCCCCGACCCCATCACCGTCCGGCCGGAGGGGGCACGCCGGAAGGTCCTCCGATGTGTGAAATACACGTCGGGGGACCCTCCGGCGCACTTTTATAGAGATTACCTCGCAGCCCCCACCTCAACAGAGGTGGCGGCCCTCGGTCCGGTCCCACGGACCGGATTACGAGTTGGCAGACGGCCGTTTTACAGCGGCCGCCGCTCCACACCTCTCTGCAAGAGTCTCCGCGCGTCATCACAATGACGCGTCGGGATCCCGCCCTCCGCTGCACGGCGTGGCTTGCTGAACCAGCGAGCCCGCCGCGCCGCGACCTCTGGCCGCCATCCACCGCCGCATTAAAGCCGGCTCCTCTCTGGCCCACAAACAGGACCTCTGCCGTCGGGTCAGTCGAGGCTTTCCAACCCCAACTGCCGTTCAGCGCCACCTTTGCCTAGTGGACACGGGGTCCGCCAAGCCACGACCTCTGGCCGCCATCCCACGCCGCACACAGCGGCCGCTGGGCCACACCTAGCCCTGGCCGTCGGGCCGGTCGAATCTCCCCGACTCTAAACCAGCCGTTCAGCCCCTCGCTGGTCCAATTTCGCTTCACTCAGAGGGCCATAACTCTGAGCTACTGAGCCCCTCCGCCGCGACAAGGCCTGGACCGTTGGGGGGAAGATTAATTAATTAACACTGCGCTGAAAACCGTCGGATGAAACCACATAATATAAAAGCATTTTTCTTCATAATGCTTATTCAATATGCATAGTTGATTTTTGGTGTTTAAAACCTATTTCAGTATATATGAAAAAACAAGGTTTATTTAGCAATAACTTCAGCTTGTATTCCAATAACGATAAAAAAACAATACTATAAAATTACAACAGTCTTATCTTACGCAAACGAAAAAAATGATTGTTTATGTTCTTTAAACTTACCTAGATATCAAATGTGGAATAATTCAACAAAACTGTGAATTTGTATAATATGTGTGGGTAAGCATTAATATAGGCAGAAATAGATACTTAGATATAAATTAAACGCTTTATGGGATTTTTTTCATGGGTTATAACAGTAATGTACATTTTATGATTCACATTGTGTAAGACTTTTACAAAATGTTACTGGAAAAGATTATTTAGAAATAGTCTATTATTGTTACATGGACAAATGCAGAGAATGTGAGTGCTGTTAGACGTCTGATCTCGAGAAGAATTAAATTCCTCCGGGGCGTAGCGCGGACCGATTATTATTATTATGAGCATTCACATTTGCGCCCTGTGCCCCTGTATATTTCATTATGCGAACAACTCGTAGTTTGATTGCAAATTTATATACAATAAGGTTCAATCATCATTGCAATATCGAATACATTCATAAGTTTGGGAAATGGGATGACAAATTTGACGTTTAAAATGTAATAATTTTTATTCAAATAACGTTAACAGTTCATACACGATGTTTATAGACCGGACTCTCAGTGGAGTTTCGTTTGCAAAAATCGCGGACCTAAATCTGACTTCTGATATATATTGTATAGATCCCAGACATCCTATAGACAGATGTTGCCAACCAGTTTTGTGGTCGCCCGCACCCCGGTAATTAAATATGGCATACAAAGAAAAAAATAAAAATTTCCAAAACATGCCGTGTGGGGTATCAAATGAAAGAGCTTATTGAGTAGATCACGAATATATAGCATACTATATACATTTCTTACACTTTCTCTAAGATTTTTTAGAAAATTTACGAAAATGGTCCATTTTTGAGTTAACTTTAAACCCTTATAGATTGAAAACTCATGAATATATTTTTTAAATTATTATTTTAAATAATTAACAATAGTCCATTGTTTACGATTCAATATTTCGTACAGTGAAATAGTTGCATGGGGGAGTGGGGGGAGCATTCAAAGAAGGCGAGTATATTTTCAAGTTCATATAGTATATAGTTATTTTCATCAAATCCACCACATAGCTCACTTATATTATATTACGAACTATTGAATCATAAACAATGGACTATTGTTAATTATTTAAAATAATAATTTAAAAAATATATTCATGAGTTTTCAATCTATAGTGGTTTAAAGTTAACTCAAAAATGGACCATTTTCGTAAATTTTCTAAAAAATCTTAGAGAAAGTGTAAGAAATGTATATAGTATGCTATATATTCGTGATCTACTCAATAAGTTCTTTCATTTGATACCCCACACGGCATGTTTTGGAAATTTTTATTTTTTTCTTAGTATGCCATATTTAATTACCGGGGTGCGGGCAGGGGGACCACAAAACTGGTTGGCAACATCTGTCTATAGGATGTCTGGGATCTATACAATATATATCAGAAGTCAGATTTAGGTCCGCGATTTTTGCAAACGAACATCTCCTTGGAGCCTGCTCTATTAATTACTTTTGAGAATCTGTTATGGTCATGGACTATTTTTTACTCCTTGTCTAGGGACATTCCGTAATAACACAGTGTTGTATGGGGAGAATTTCCCCAGTGATCGTTTATTGTGTTTAAGCATTTTCGAATCAAACCCAAATTATTTTATTTGTCGCAATAAAATGTACATTGAATCTCTTAATTGCGAAAAAATTAAAGATGCTAGTATTTATTTCAATTATGGAGAAAATTCCGGTTAAGGAATCTTATATCATCCACAATCTTTTGAAACACATGTGAACCAAGAAACTTTAAAGCCGTTCGTTGAAAAGTGTTGAATAAAATTAATGGCTTACAGTGGATTACTACATCTAACTTAAACCAACCGAAAGCAGGCTTATTCGTATTTATACTGACGCTGTTTCTGTGCTATACGTTTCGTTTAATCTATTTATCTAAGCTCTGAAAAAACATCACCGTCGTAAACATGAATTCAAACAATAGAATGAAAAATTCCACGTGGGCGCGTTGTGAGTTGGAAATTTAGAGGAGCAAACAAAGGGTCACGTATGGTTCTAAATATCTGTTACACGGACTGCCTTCATGAAGTCCCGACTATCCATCCCAGATCACCCCGCCGTAAATTATTGCGATGCTACGAAATGCGATATCTACGTGCTTCGCGAATATCCAAATAGAATTAGCTACTACATTTCTGACTTATCATTCAACCGTTTTACAATATATCTAGTGACTACTACAGCAAAGTAAGAAAACTTTTTGGAGCAGCTTTCATTTATTAAGGGATTTTTGTGACCACGCAAATCCAACTTTTGGGAATGATAACGTCATTTCTAATACATATTTACAATTGGATTTTTCTTGTTTGTATAGGTATATATGTTAAATTAACAAAGATTTAGTAGGTAACGCGTTAAACTCCTCTTTGAATTGCATATCAAAGTGCACAAACAATTTTGTATGCCTGCATAATGTATAATATTATGTTTATGAACCAGATTATATTTAAAACTTATTATGTAATATATTTTTTATATTTATATTATGTACTTTAGATGTTTTGTTCATAAAATTGCGTTATAATTTCATACCTAATGGGCGACAGGTGGATCAACACAAAATGTAAATAACAATAATTATGCCTTTTCAACATTTGGTAACTCTGACGAAAAGGGAAACGGAAGAATCCTTGTTTTATGCTTAATTTGAACAACTCGGACCATTTCAGTAATTTTATTTAGGCCGCGAGGAATTTCCTTAAAATAATGCTAAAATATTCAAATAAGCAACTTTTCTTCTCTTTGTTTTTTTTTCTTTAGATAGAGTTAAAAAGTATATAATGACACTTAATAAAGCAAAAATTTAAATATAGCAAATGTCTTCATCTTATAATATGGTTCTGAGTCCTGGGGATATGAATTACTATGAAGGAATAGTTTCTTAGTAGGTACACTTATAACAATATCCCATTGATTAAAATTAAACAAAGCTTTATTGTAGAGTTCGACTTCTACGTTATGACTTATGACACTTTCTCACTTCTACTAGTTCAGGATCCATCGCCCATTTTTACACTTGATTACTATCAACTCAAAAAATTGTATCCTTGTTACCTCTGTTAGCTACCACAATCGAGAGTTTCGTACAGGATATTATATTTTGGGGTCTCATCAAAATAAAGCTACTCACGGAAAATTAGCTTGATAGTAATCACTTGCAAAAATGGGCGAAGGATCCTGGACTATACATTTTATCTTTGATAAGTCAAAATATTTCAGTATTAACTTATCATAATTGTATTATATTATTAGCTATTGCTGTATATTCCTACTAACTCTCTTTATATTGTGGAATAGTCTCAAATCATTGTATTGACATAAAAAAAGCCTATGTATTTAAAACATAAATATGCATTCTATTTCGTATAAACAAAACACGGCTAACAGTCTGTCACTGAAGAAAAGGTCAGTTATTGACATCGAATACTTACTGACTCAATGTAAGTTCACGAATATGCATTATAAATGAAATGATATAAGAATAGTAATGCTTCTATTCTTTGAATATTGTAAGATTGAAGCAAAAATTAGTCGGAATTTTGTAACTATTTGGTACAAAATAATACAAAAGTATTTGTCATCATTCGTGTAACAAGAAGCGACATAATGTTATAGGTACAATATTTTCATAACTTAAAAGAAAGCAAATAATAGAGAATGGGTGAATCATTAAAACAAAGTCAGGTGACACATTATTTAAATCAGCGCAAAAGCAATAAAGAAACAATTTCTTGGTGGAATAGCAAAATAAAATAAAATGATCAAGTTCTTGCGGGTGTGAGGCGGCTGGCGGCTGACGGTCGCTTCAGGTCGGAAACAAGGCACCGCCACCGGATGCACCTATAATTGCAGGCTTCCAATTCCGTATCGACCTTTCAACGTATTTGCGCTACAAATTGCTTTACCTCGTGCGATAAAACCGAATAAACGGAATGCAAAATTGCATAAAATTTTTATAATCTTATCTTGTTTTCCATTGCAAATATTTGTGAGTTAAAAGAGTTTGAGCTCTTTCTTCAAGAGCGAAATAAAGAAATTTTGTTTTAATTTATTCTCTATAAGATATAGAGCATTTTGAAAAGAAACTTCTTTAGTCGTGTTGAGAGTAAAATTTCAAGATCGCGTCATGTCATGGAGTGAGGCGACGATTTTAGTAGGTATCTTTGAATTTTGTCAAAGAAGTTTCACTTCTGATACGTGTGCTTGGCGTATCAGAAGTAAAAAAACCTTAGAGCGCACATACGCTCTATTTTTTTTAAATAATTTTATGAGTGAAGTAAACATTGCAGTGTGTTACTTTACATAAAGTAATATAATCTATTAAAATCATGCGAGCATGAATTTTACTTCGTTACTAAATACACAGTTCCATAAAATAAGTAAGAAGCCAACGCCTCCTAATCTTACTATTCTACAATCCCGCTTTATCCCAAATCCCATTTTTGATTAGAAACATGTCTACAAACAATTATTTGTACCTATTGATTCAGTTTGTTTGACATTGAAAAGGGTGTAAACTGCTATATAAACAAGGGACCTATACAAATAAAATAAGTTCAATTACCCAAATTTCTTAAATAAAAAATTTATTAACTCATGTAATAAAGCCGACTTAATAGTTATTGAATTATTAAGCCGGCTATTAATAAGTTACATAACATTGTAAACAAAAATAATAGTTCGTTACGATCCGAATAAACACAAGATACAAAATTTATTATGAAATGAATCAAGCAAACTTGAACGGTCTTTCTTGTGTGCACAGTGTACAAGTAACCAAGTTATTGTATAAAGCTTTTGTTTCTTGCGAAGTATCATTTTGCAAGCTCACATAAGATATAATCATTGTTATTTTTAATGATTTACTTAAACGAATTAAAAATTGTTTGTTCTCTTTTATTGTACCTAGTTCGTAAAACCTTACTTATTGTTGATATACCCTTTATAAAATGCCAGCTTTATAAATCCTAAATAAAGCGTCCTAAGTAACTTGGAAAACATCTAGTTTTAAAAATCTTTCATGGACCGTTTTATATTTACGTAGAAAATAGGAATTGCTAGGTAAAGAAACATTTTTCCAACAATAATGTTCTAGCTGAGTAAAAGTGCATCTTTTTATGCCCTTTCAAAGTCCCTGTGGATTTTAAAGTGGGATGCCTATAGCTTGCCTTTCAAAAGTTTAACTGCGACTTTCTTTTTATATCTCCGCTTCAATTTCGCAGCGCAATTTATATGCACTTTGTAGCGGTGGCTCTTCAAAAGCGCCCTACCAGGGCCGTTTATTCTTGAAGAGTGCTGCTCTTAAATGTCGTTTTTCTACCAAAGATGTGTCTTGATGACGGCGTTCATACTTAATGAGCATCCAGTATCCGGCGGGCGGTACAACACAAATTGCCAACTCTTTAAGAGGCCTGCCGTTTGCCAACAACGTGGGAGCCCCACGCGATATTGTTTGCTGCTGGAATGACTTCCTTTAACTTCTTCTGTACAGCAGCGTAAAGTTTCATACTAAAACAAACATGCAATCTACATGTACAGATATTCAACGGGAACCTAAACCACCGCCTTAGAAAAGCTTTAACTAAAACATCTAGGTATGTGTATAAATAGCTAAGGGCTGCCTCGGAAACAAGAACCACGTATATATCTGTCAACTGTGCAAGAACTGTCTATATCGTCAAAAGTCATTCGGCGTGTTAGTTATAAATATGCATTGTGACGCAACGGTTTCCTCCACAAGAAGTACGATAGAAACTATAACAAACCCAAGGTTTTGAAAACTAATTTTAAGAGTTGTATTGAATCAGAGCCAAATCTAAACATGGAAATAATATTTTTAATCGGTCAAACACATTTTAAACTGCAAATAAAAATTGGAAGCAGACGTTAATGAATTCATAAATTATTGTTGTTATGGGAGTAAAATTCTACGACTCTCGATGTAGCAATTAATGATACAAGGAACATGATTGACTTCAATAATCTTGGCACAATATCTCAGTCACAACATACGTTGGTGTAGTCAATGGCACGCATGTTCGTCGCCAAACGGCATTTGTTGAATAACTCACAATTGATTATTTTCAAACTGTTGTACGTATTGTACGTTGAACACTACGTCGTTAACTCTTGAACGACGGTGATTAATATATTTTCTATTATGGCAATTGAAGTCAGCCAGTGCACAGGCTACGAAATGTATTAATAAAAAAGATATACATTTCGATGAACCGGTATTGACGAATTCGAATTGTTTCTGATAAGTAAATATTTGTCTTGCATATAATATTTTCAAATTAAGTGGTAATTTAACTTAATGTGCAAACCTTATGTGAAAGTATGGAAACCAGACATCAACCCACAGGTAAGTTTGAAAAAAATATTGTTCCTACTAATTAATATAACCAACTTTTAAAATAAGTTCATTACTTAATCTCCATCTTAAAAACTTTGCATATGCCTGGGTGCAACCTGCATCTTAAATTCAAGATATTTAATTCAATAAAACATAAATTTAATAATTGCTCCAAGTTGATAATTTTAAATATTACTCTGATCGAAACCAATTTCAGTTTATCATATTATAAGCATGTTTTTTGCATTGTTTCTTGCAATCGGTATTAACAATACCAGGAAGTTACTTTTTTCAGATTTAAATTCAACATTATCAGTTGTAAGCAATGAATACCATAGTATGTATTTCACATTTGAGAATATAGTAACTAGATAGAGATATCCCAGATGAAAGAATACAATGTTTTGTTTTGTTTCTTAATAATATGAACACCACTGACGGTATATAGTATAGAAATTGTCTCTTGATAAATCTGTAAGGTGGTGTTTGCACCCTCTGAATTGTGTAAATTATTCAACTTCTTTTTACAGACAATTGTCAAGTGAACCTTTCCCCGCGAAAATCAATAAGATTTGATATTGGATCTCCCAAAACGTGAGTAAGTATAGAATAGAGAATTACCTATGTATCAGGTTATATAGCCATATATTTAGTACAAAAATCAAAAATTCCAAAAATATCTTATCATATTTCAGCATCCACAGTGACGAAACGAAAGAGAAATGTAAACTGAGAGAATATTGCCCCACTTTACCTACAGCTTCAGAATTAAAACAATACCTCGCTATTGTCATTTGCGGTAAGCAATGAAATATTAATTATTAGTGTTGTTGTTTCAAACGAAATATTAATTAATTATTAGTGTTACTTTAAGAAATTGAGTAGCTCTTAAATTTTATTAAAATCTTAACTCAAACCTTAATTTCAATTACATCGGTAGGAGAAAGTGAGTTTGACAGGTTGGCCAATTGTAGAACCTACCATTCTCGCTTGTAAGCCTATCTCGCCATATTTAAGGTACGAATATTAAGAGAAGAAAGTTTCTGTCTGTAAATATTCTCGTACAAAATTTAATTAGCTTATATTTCAATGAAAGTAATAAAATTGAATATAAACATTCTTAGTTTATTAAGCTGATAGGCTTAAGCCAATGTGTAATAATACAAGAATTTTATTTGAACTATTTAGTGTTTTAAAGCCACAACACAACAAAGCCCTTTATTGATTTTCATTTAGTAAAAAATGCAAAGCTTGAACAACAGCAAATATTAAAGACGCAAACGCAAACAATAAAGTCTTTAAATTAATACTCGTTGTCACGCCTTATATGATTGATTACATTGGTACCAATCAATAATTTTTTATCAAGTCGCATGAAACTAAAAGAACAGTCTCCTCATATGTCCAGCATGAAAAAAATCACAATAAATGCTTATCCACGTGTAGAAAATAGCTTTGTAATGTGTATAATTTTAGAATACTGCGAAAAAGGGCTGAAAACATGAGCCTCATTTGTAATGTATCTGACTTATCGGTATAAGGCAGGAAAACATAACATATATCAAACCTTTATCTATATATTTATATTCAAACTCGAAGAAAAATGTAACTTTTCGATACAAAATTTCATCATGTAAAACCAGTCCAATAAATAAGTAATAATTAAATTTATAAAGATAAAATAACTGCATTTTATTTAATTTAAAAAAAACATCGCAATGAAATCGTGAATTTCAACTTGCCATAAATAAAAATGTGTGAAATATGAAATGGCGAATCTGAGAATGAACACCACTATGTAGCCGCAGCTCTCGTTTCCGTTGTCGCCTCCAACAAATTTTGTTTCCTTATTTTATTGCACAGTTGATATGAGTGCATTTACCCATGTCCCTGTGAAAAATATGTTGAAAATTTTAAACTTTATTTGCGTATGATCAAGTGTGATCAATCGTCACATATTGGACTTATTGTAACCAGACAAAGTTTATTTAGCGTCGTTTAAGTTTTCTCAAATAGTACTCGTACAGCTACAAGATTTCTACTATTGATACAAAATATATTAACTAACAAATAAGTGATATCCTTCCACAAACCGAAATACAAAATATTTCAAAATAGCTTCTATTTCCTGTGTTTTAATAGGTGAATATTTTGAATTTCAGGTCTATCGCTTTGGACAACATCATGGTTTATTTTTGGCAAAGTGGTATTACCGGGAGGTTACATTTTCAACATGGCTGCATTAGTGCTCACTGGGTATATATTCGGCCATACTTTAGAGAGATATACAAAAGTGAATGCAGTTGTCGGCATGGTCCTTGTTGGAACACTGAGCAAGATTTTTCTACCCATCAATATTCTTGGAAATGATTCTGCAAATGTTCTTGACTATCATTTAAGGTAAATAATAATGTATAAATTCAAAAAGGAATTAATATGGGCATAAAAAGGAAATTACTGCCACTCTCACGCAAAATATTCAGGCGCATTATGTCGAGTTGCTTCTACGAATAATTATTAAAAGCGATACTGTTCTTGTAATCAGGAACATTGGAACACAAAATTTTAATTAATGTAATCTTTCACGTACCTACTGAGGACGAAACCAATGAAATTTTAAATTAACGCATTTTAAAAATATTACGTATGTATACTCTTGGATTAACTTCTTACTTTTTCTTCGATTTAACTGAACGGAAAGATACATTTAAGAGAGAGTAGGTACATTTGCGTGCCTATAAGTAGGTACATTTACAACCTTAAACAAAGCAAGTAAAAGAAAAATTCAGTTAATAATGTTACCGAACTTTACAGGACTGTAACTCAAGACCTGTAATGTAATGCAAGTTAACGTTTTGAAACATGTTTTAGGAGAATTTATCCAGTAATTATTTTAACCAAGGGCCCGTTGACGTGGAACTGGGACTACATAAAACACAATTCAGTGAAAGTTTTTACATTGGCCACGCTTCCTTGGATCATCGAGTGTTTGTCGACGGCCTTCTTTACTTTTATTTTTCTCGAGTTCCCTTGGTACTGGGGTAAGTGAAAATCGTTAACAAAATAACCTCGTTACTACTAAGCGGCCACTCGCCATCAGATTCATTAAGACTATGAACTTAAGTAAATTGAACGCCGTAAAATGTTAATTTCTTATACCAAATAATATTAAAAAGATTAGCTAAGTTACAAAGTAGGGGAATATATTCTGAAGAAAAGCGTCAATTGTGAGCAAGCACTATTATCTGTATATCTAATATCTAATCTAATAAATATTATAAAGGCGAAAGTTTGTAAGGATGTATGGATGTATGGATGTTTGTTACTCTTTCACGTAAAAACTACTGAACCGATTACAATGAAATTTAGCACACATATAGAGGGTAACTTGGATTAACACATAGGATAGTTTTTATCCCGGAAATCCCACGGGAACGGGAACTATGCGGGTTTTCCTTTGCAAACGCGGGCGAAGCCGCGGGCGGAAATCTAGTATTATATAAAACTCAAAGGTGACTGATATATAGTGATCTATCAACGCACAGCCCAAACCACTGGACGTATCGGGCTGAAATTTGGCATGCAGGTAGATGTTAGGACGTAGGCATCCGCTAAGAAAGGATTTCCCGAAATTCTTGCGGGAACGGGGAAAAACGGGGATGCACGTACAAAGTCGTGGGCGGAAGCTAGTTTCGATATAATTTTCACTGCAGCGCAGCACTACAAATATAGATATAATCGCAAAAACCATTTTACACAAACTAACAATTAAAACTGAGTTAGATATATCTGAAATATAAATTAATACAGTTGAAATAAATACAAACCCAGCTCAACACTATCAGATTTCCTTTGTTCAATTTGAATAGCATGCAATATAATTTATAATGATATTTATCATTAATACAGGTTTACATCTCGGGGCAATATTAGCATCGGTGTCACCAGCAGTAGTGGTCCCAACTCTGATATCATTTGACGCCAGAGGCCTCGGAACAAAGAGTAACATAGCTTTATTAGTTGGCAATGCTGGTGGTCTTGATACAGCATTCACTGAAGGAATGTTTGGAGTAATCAACAGCGCTATATTTTACGAATCCGCCCCCGTATACAGGGTAGTGAAGGTAAAATTCAATAAAGCACTTACTTCTAATACGTTGAGCGTTTCAGATGGCGACCTTTCTGACTTTTATGAGGAAAGTAGTTACAAGCACTTATCATTGATTTAGAGACAACGTGCCTATGTTACCCCTCGGGTTTTAGCTCTACTTGTATTCCTATAATCGATTTGCACTAATAGTATAGTAAGTAAAGACACTAAGTAAGTATAGTAAGTAAAGGCACTAAAAATAATTTACGTTTGTATTTATCATACAAACGTAAATTATTATCTATTATCTAATATCTCTATTTAACAATTTATTAAGTTACGCAAAATTGTATTAATTAAACAGCTATTTCAATTATATCAAAGAAATTCAGAAACAAAAAGTTAATTACGTTTTGTGACATCTGACATTTTTAACATTGCCAATACATTAAAAAAATAATGAACGCTGAAAAGCCCTCAAATTCATGTTTACGATATCCAACATTCAGCAAAATAAACATGCTTTTGTATTATAAAATATAAGGGGACGGATGAAAAAAGAGGATCAATTATAGAACAAGTATTTCTGTCAAGTCGCTTAGAAATATTAAAGTGCTTTTATATTGAATAGCTTTAAGTGATTATAAAAATTGCTTTATGAAATTATTGGTTCTTTTCCTATACATTACTTGTTGAGTACGATTTTGAATTGTATATAAATAATTGCATATAATGTATGTCATTGACAAAATTATTTTGTAACTGGTGCACATTGTTTTAAAATATATTCAGGCTTTTCTAGCTATATTCGTCGGCATCGTTTTGGGCATAGTGTGGGGCGTGCTGGCAGATGTTTTGCCCGACCACGATGATGTATATGCAGCGACAATCCGCAGTTTACATATTTTCGCAGGAGGGCTCCTGATCTCATACGCTTGCGGATATTTTGGATGGGGTGGAACATGTAAGTATGACGAATGAATCGGGAATGCTTGAATTTGTTCTGACCCGGTTTCTGCTATATTTTTGGCAAAGGCATGGCGTTTAGTTCAATGATAACCAACGATTTAAACCTTACGTGATCTAAATAACTAACTCAAGTTGACTGTTTGAATAAAAAAAAAATAAAGAGAAAAGAGAAAACCTAGAATAATCACCATGTTATTGCAAATCATTTTATAAGGCCCATTACATACATATATTGAATTAGTACTTCGAGTACTTGTTAATTACAGCAATACACAGGTTGGGCCTACCAGAGGATCTTGTTCAGAGTAAACATTAATTCAGGTTCGCTAGTAAATTTTCTCATAAATTTATTATGATAAAACTTAGGTAGGTACCTACATATAAGTCGCGGAAGAATTCTAACCAATACCCGCGGCCCCATCATTAAAGCGGCTCGACGAAACACAGTGGGGTTTTAGTCGGTAAGAATCATTGAGATAATATTACTACGTATGGAGGAGACACCACGAACAAAATCTGTGCGCCATTTTTTTGCTCTAACTAAGTTTTAAAAATTATTATCTAGTTAGGTACTTAACGATGAAAGTTATTCCTTTGCACTTTTCCGTATTATTTGTGCAATATCGTAACACACACGAAGGCATGTTTGATGCGTTTCACTTTAAAACCATTAAAAAATACCGCTCAACATACGTCACATGACGTATGTTGAGTGGAACATAAGTGATGTAGGCGGTGTCGTCTCCATATTAATATTATCTCAATGGTAAGAATTCGACATAACCCACGGGCCACGGCTCCTTCCCCGGGGGCCGTGGGTATCTTTGGAAGATTTCCCCACTATAAAAAAAATAAAAAATAAATAAATAAAGATACCTACATATATAACGCTTTTTCTTAAATTTGTACCTTTATTAATTAAAGATATTTTAAATTATGTTTTATTGAACATTCCTATAGAATATTTCCCTTTAACCTTACAAGGTCGTTTACGAAGGTACTTAAAAATACCATAAGCAGAATTAGCAGACTTTATAAAAAAGGCATCTGATAATTTCATAAGCTGAATATTAAAACTTAAATATTTAACTACGAAGCTCATAAACAAAAAGAAACTCGTATAAACTTACTCTCCAATATGAGGCAACTTTATCAATTTAATGTTTCATTATAAAGCGATGTCGATAGTTGCCGGGGGAAAAACTAATTTAGCCACAATGTAGCTCTGGAATGTCCAGGTGACGGTAAAAGGCATACCGTACGTGTTCAGCCTTTTAACTTGCGCTCCGACACATTGACACAGCTGCACTCCGTTAAACTTCATTGCGTTACCTTTATGCTTTTTGATTTCAACTCACTTCCAAAAGGAAGAGATTCTTAATTGAATTGTTTTTCGTGTTAAGTTTCCACCGATTTTGGATTCATTGACAAGTTCTTTTGCATTTCACAAAGATTTTTCAGATCCCTTTTAAGTTTTATGGGTCTTTGTGTTTAGGTTCTATCACTGATCTTCATTGTTTTTATTCGAGGTTGTATCGACTTTTAGAATATTGCTGGCTTTCAATTGCGATTTCATTTTGCAGTTAAAATTACGTTTATTTCATTATGTAATATTTGGCTATATCCGATCAGTTTAAATATTTACTCGGTTGTTATGGATAAAAAATTCGATTCGAGAGCTTTTTATTTCTCATATACCTAAAATCTTAAAGTTTTATTTTCAGTATTCACAGATTATTTGGCCATTTATTACACACAGGTTTAGACATCATAAATGTAATGCTATTATATTCAAGAATAGTGCGAGTCGAGTAGATTCCACAGAAAGCTGATGTTAGACCGAGGTACAGCTGACATGCAGCATCTACATTCTTGTAATGTCTTGACGAGACTGACTCGACTTTTTAATATATTATAGGATAGCTTTAGGTTTGTTTTAACATTGCTTCTACTAGCTTTTACGTAAAATAATATAATATACAGACACATAGTTTGATCTGATCTATATCTGAACCTATCCAATATTTTCATTTTTATAATATCTAATCTCTTTCTTAATTTTACATAATTAAAACGATCATCGATTAAAACTTTTAACGATCCTACATATTTATAGTTTTAATCAAAGAACAGAAATATACGATGTAAATCGCAAATTCAGATCGACTACACTATTTGTTCTTTAATTTCACGAATATATTTAATATTTATCTCAATTCAATCTGCGTTCTTTACATTTGCCGTATTAATTTGCCTGAGGGCTGATTTTTCAATTCTTGGTTAATACTTATTCGTCGAATAACGTACCGTACATATACTAAACTACCATTTCAAAAATGTATTCTTTGGCCGTATTTGACAGTTTACGGGTGACATTTAAGATAAGTATTAACCATGGATTGAAAAATCGGCCAAATAATTTATATATTATTTGTAAATAAATGCATTTCAATATAAATCATGTATAAAATACGCATATTATTGAAGCCTGCATATTATATTCATGTAACAAACTGTTCTGAGTCCAACATGCGATTGTTTTAATGAGCTCAAGTGTTGAGAGCATTACATTTGTCTCTAATTGTCGAGGACATTAATTAACCTTCACTTCAATTACATTCAATCAACAAATTTATTATAAGTGAAACAGCATTACTGCTCTCTGTGTGGAGATGTCTTACATGGTTTCGTATAATATGACCCAAAGTAGAATTAGTGCTTCAATTTGTGTTACTTCTAATGTTTGATGTAATATAATTAGCGATATTGCCTATAACGTTTTAAAATAAAATGATTTATGTTATTACTGTCAAGAATATCTTTTTTAGTTTTAAATTTTGCATTGTATTCCACTGAACGTTATTCAAGTAATGGCAAATGGAAAACCGATATATTTTGTGTAATGAATGGCTTTGCTTCCGATTTCAGTATGAATGTGACATTTATGTACGTAGGCGTTAAATAATAAGGTCAGAGGTAGAGCATTTAGGTAAATAATGAGTCCATGTCATATTACGTAATTTGTTTCAGCTGGAGTAGCAATAATGGTATGTGCGGCGGCGGCCGCAACTCGTTGGGCCCGCCGCGGTTGGCCCCTAAACAATAACCCCGTCTCTGAAGTCTATAAATTACTGTGGAGGATATTTGAAGCTATGCTTTTCACACTGAGCGGCTCTTTTTTTGAGGTAATTGTAATCGTATAAATAATGCAAGGGAACACAAGGAATACGGGAAATCACAAATGTTATTCATATTATTTTTGAAACAGTGTAACAGGATTAACATCAAATAAAGTATCAACTCTAATAACTCTCTGTCTGGAAAACTGACATTATTCTACAAATTACGCGACGGAGAATTCTCACTACTCTTCCTTTACGTTTAGGGTGTCTAATATATTTCGGTATGCAATGTAATTTAAAACTTTTGTCAAACAAAACGTAGGTAAAAAAACAAAGAGCCTACCTACATTTTACAAAAGTTTAATTTCCCTAAATACCTCTATACAACCAAATTTATACCATATATGTAGCTCACGTACGGTTGATATAAAGGTTCAGTTAAATCTTTCCTCAAATTAAGTTCCATTCAATACACATTGTATAAATAATTATTTATACAATGTGTATTGAATGGAACTTAATATGGTACGTACGTACGTACGGTATAATGGTACGTAATTACGTACCTGTACAATATCTACTAACAAGATAATTTGTAATTATTTAAGACAAATTACATATTTATATTGTTGTGATAACATTTGTTAAATAAATATACCTATTATTGAGTCTGTTAAAGATTTTTTGTTAATTTGTTAAAATAACAATTTTAGCATGTCTCACATATAATAATATATATCTTAGAGTGTTGGTATCAAATATACGAAACGCTTTTAAAAGATCTTAGATAAAAATACGTCAGACGATATTCTCAGGTAAAAAATGCCAGTGTTTTGATTAAATTATGAGGCGTGTACATTGTACAATGTACATGTATGTATATTGCATGAGCCATACAAATAACGCCCGGTACAAAACATCTGTCAGATACAATCTCCAGCATTGCAGGAGCACTTTTGCTTCAATATTTTCAATCATAGCAATTTTGTTCGTCGCTTCGAACCCTACCGATTTTGTGAGACATTTTTAAAATGCGTGACACTGTATGATATTTTAATATTTTTACGGAAGGATTTAATGTAGGTATGCTTTGTTTTATTATGCTATTGCATAGCTTCTATCGCGGGCCTTGAGCGCGGGGACCAAATCCAGAAATTTAGTAACGAAAAACCTCACGCTCCCCACTCCGACGGGCGCGGAGGTGTAGCTTGAAGGCATAGCATGCAATAGCTTTACCGCAGCAATCCCCGAGTGCCACACGTCTTTTTTTAGTCAATTTCATGGCGACAACGTTTCCCGATTATACCTATACAGTTCTGGAATAACCCCATAATTGTAATTTGATATGGAGATTTTTAAGCTATTGTTTAACGTCTATCGCGGGCATTCAGAAATTCCGTAACGAAAAAACCTTACGCTCCCCACTCCGACGGGCACGGAGGTGTGGCTTGAAGGCATAGCATGCTTGTGGCTTGAAGGCATAGCCGCTCTACCGCGGCACACGTCTTGTTTTATTTATTTACATCACAGGATTCTAACCTAATTCGACAGTGTTCTTTTATAAATTAACAAAAACAAATCTCATCTATCAAATATCAACATCATTAAAAATAAAATAAGTACTACCATAGGTACTACTTAACAATTATAATCTTAATTAATAGAATTAACATTCCCAATAACATAGAATATATAAGAGCACCCTTGAAAAAACCCGCAAAGTACAAGAGAAGAAGATCTTATGTTATCCTCTATGTAACTACGTATACATGAAAAAAAGCTCTACACTGAGTTATACCTACAGTCCATAAATACATAGATGCCACATGCTCTATCACCTGTGGAAACTAAAAAGTTATTCCTGACAGAACATAGAAGGACGACCCACCTACCCACAGCACCTACCAGTAATGAAGTGAGAGAGGGTCTACAAAAATATTATTAACAAAAATGTACTTATTGTAACTGCATAGCTGTTTTAAAGTGAAACTTCTTTAGGCGCGTTGAGAGTAACATTTCAAGGTCGCGTCATGGCAATACCGGCACGTCATGGATTAAGGCGACGATTTTTGTATATAGGTATTTGAATCTTGCCATACAAGTTTCACTTCTGACAAGTATGCTTGGTACACACGCTCTTTTTTTATTTTATTAATCTTCTTGTAATTGTTTCATCTTTGTTTAGATATCCGACTTAGATGCACGGGAATTTGGTCTGATGGTGGTCTGCATTTTCTTGGCGCTAATTCTTCGATTGATAACTGCATTTTTAATAGCTCTATCAAATGAATTGCCAGTGAAAGAGTGCATATTTATAGCTATTACTTGGATTCCAAAGGCTATAGTTGAGGTGAGAACATAATCTAATTATCATTTATTTGAATTGTTTAAATTTGCAGAGTTTATACAGCGATAAAGTATTTTTATCATAAGCTTCGACGCATTGTTTTCTCTATATTCTTATTTATTATTTGCGAATTGTAGGCGAAAATATAAACAGATATATCATATGTATGTAAAGACGCATTGTATTGCACGTTAATTGCATGTAATGTTCTATATGTAGACAATGATACCTTATATATCAATTTGCACTGAATTCCTGTCAATTTGTTCCATTGAAGAAGTTCATGTCGGCGTCACCAGCACTAATATTACTTTCAAGTGATTCTCCTTTATTAACGAGTAAGACCTAATAATATCGTCGGTTCGCCGGCGGTCTCTAGTTTAATTCACTTTGAGTCCACACGCTCGCTCTAGTAATCTGGCTAGGCATGCTCCAAAGCTCTAACAAATGTTATGTAATGTACACGTTAAGAGCTCCAGTTAACTGAACTTCGTTGAGTGGAATAATTTAATTATTATTGTTGAATGTCGCCCACATTTATAACTTAAGTAAGAATACCTATGATGTTCTTAGTAAGTATGTATAACACCATATAAAGTTACTCAATATTTAATGAAGAAATGGAAAATGGCCACTTCCGAATTTGTAGGTCATTAATAATTCGATGCTTTCGCAAACTTTAGTAAACCGATTATGGCACCTACGCGTTGTGTTGGTCCAAAGAAAATGTAGATAGTGAAAATGATATTTAGTGTTAATATACCTACATTTTCTCATCTATCATAACTATTTATAAAAATTTTCCATTTGTCATTTCAACTTAGAATGAATGTTTAAATTTTTAACTATAGGAAAATATGATACAAATATACCAACATTTTAATAAAATAAATTCATTCGCAAATGGATTATATCAAAAGTTAAAAACTGAAGCAATATTTTGTGGTTCTGGTATCCTCTGCTCAAATAGTTAAAAATTAAACAACTGAATTTAAAGCACGTTTTAGTCTGTTATAGTAGTTTGTTATATCGTATGTATCCACATTTGAATATTTTTATGATTCTTAAAATATTTAAATCTATGTTACGGCGGGGGCACACGATGCGTTGCGGCGCCGCACCGCAAAGATTTCACCGTGTCAGTAGGCACACGAGCGGTGCGGCGCCGTAACGTTGTTTTGTCGCAGCGGCGCCGTAGCAGCGTTGGACAGTCTATTAATGAAAAGCGAGCGTGTCTCCTTCCTTGTGACGCAAAACAACTGAGCGGTGCCGCTCCGGCGTCGCACCGCATTCACCCCTCCCCGCCTCGTCTCGGTGGTTGCAAGTCCGGTGCGGCGCCGGAGCGCATCGTGTGACATGCCACAGATATTTCTATGTAAGACGACGCAGCGACACCGCTCCGGCGCCGGACCGCCGCCGCAACGCATCGTGTGCCCCCGCCGTTATGCGTGGGCAGAGAAGTATGAAATTTATTATACTACAAATACATAAAGCATATGCTTTATATACTGCTTTATCGTATAGGAGCTACCAACGTTGACAAGTGAGAATTTTAGTATAGTTGGTTCTTTGATATACTGTTCCTCTTGCTATTTCGGTTAGAGTCCGGGCTGTCTGGCTGGTCGCAGTGGTTGCGTTTATTAGTGCGCATCGTATCTGCACACGATAATTTCCTTAATTTTAAGTCATTTTTTAACGCGTAATTTTTAATCTTTTGCCTTTAGATAGATCCATCAATCATAATTTTTTTATTGCAAGACGTTTTTTTCGTTGTTATATAGGTGCCAGACGCAATTTTTAATTTCGTTTTTATAAAAAATTCAAATTATTTTAGAATGTCTGTAAATTTCATATTATGTTCTTCAAACATAATATAATCTAAAATTAATTAGCCAGACGCTAATTCGATTGTTAAGTATTAAAAAATGAGTATAAATAAAAAAAAGTAACGAAGCATGCAGCTCATCAGCTAGTGTATTTTAATTATGCGACAGGAAATAATTGCAAGAATACAATATTATTTACACTTGTTCTTATAAATTAAAAAGTTAAAATGAAAAAAAAAAACATAAAAGTGAAAAATAAATTAAAGTTACCATACATTAAAAATAATGGAATAAAAACTATATCAATGAAGGTTAAACAATTACATTGTTAAATTTAAAAAGCCATCTTCATAATCATCATCATCATCATCTTCCCTCTCACTGTCAGAATTATTTATGTTATCGTCTAAGCCGTCTAAGGAATTGTTATTGTTTTCCAATATTCCATTATCTGTAACAAAAAAAATAATAATTCATTTATTCAAAGTAAAAAGATTTGTTCGTTATAATATAATAATTTAGTTTTTCTTGATTAATGTTCTATTCAATACTTACTTTGAATAATAACATCTACAACTGTGGAAGGTGATTGCTCTCCCTCAAACCAAACAAAATCGTATTTATCTTTGTTGATGGTCCAACCAGAAGCAACTGGAGATAAAGCTGTCGGTTGTTTTTGGTGTGCATTTCTCCATAGCTTAGTCACATAGCGAACCCTTAATAAATGTTGAAACAATTCAGCTTTACAGGGTGGTAAACTGGAAGAGTCGAAGTTTCGAAATTTTTTTGCAAAGTTTTCTTCAGATTTTTTACACTTGAAAGTACTTGAAAACAGATGAAATCGAACATCATTAATATTACAACAATTTTGGACACCGTACATTTGACAAATAAATTTCTCAAGGGTTATAAAGGTACTTTTCACTATTTCTTCATCATCGGTAATTATATTTTGAAAAGCTAGTTGATATTCGTTCGATTTTTCCAATATTTTAAAAGGTCTGACTTTGCCTTTTCTAAAAAATGCTGGTGTGTAATCACACCCGGTGATCGCGTGGAAGCATGGCAAAGATTTACATAAAGATACTCCAAGTATTCGGTATATTTCATTAACGTTTATATATCGCTGATGATTTCCTACACCCATATCCATCCAGATTTTCAAAGATGATTTCAAGTGATCCATATTTTCCAGAAGTATAATCAAAATATCAGAGTCAGAACAGCGTATAACAACTTCAGCATCAAAATCAATTTGACAAATATTAAAAATAATCCTAGAATCGGCTTCTTCGTGCTCTTCGCACGACAATGATTCTTCAATAATCTTCAGTACTTTGTTATTTATTACTTTGTAAGAGTAATAGTTGAGTAATAAAAAAATTGTTTTGTATAGAAGATTGTTGATGTACCCTAATAGTTTATTTTTAACCTAAGGAATAAAATGTACCAATGGAAGGTACTTATTCCCACAACACAGGGACTCTTAGAGTAGGAACAATTCAATTTCTATGCATCTTATATTTTCGAAAAAAAAAAGTTATTGTTTATTGTTATTTAATTTTCGCGGCCGACCCTTTCTATCTGTCTTGCACTTTAAACTATCTCTCCATATACACAATCATCAAATTGTTATACTTACCTACTTTCACTACGTTTTTATTTGTACATATTTAATACTTAACAATCGAATTAGCGTCTGGCTAATTAATTTTAGATTATATTATGTTTGAAGAACATAATATGAAATTTACAGACATTCTAAAATAATTTGAATTTTTTATAAAAACGAAATTAAAAATTGCGTCTGGCACCTATTTAACAACGAAAAAAACGTCTTGCAATAAAAAAATTATGATTGATGGATCTATCTAAAGGCAAAAGTTTAAAAATTACGCGTTAAAAAATGACTTTAAATTAAGGATAATTTCCTGTGCAGATAAGATGCGCACTACTGAACGCAACCACTCCGGCCAGCCAGACTGCGCGGACTCTAACCGAAATAGCTAGAGGAACAATATATCAAAAAACCAGCTATACTAAAATGACTTCTTTTTCAACGTTAATAGCTCCCGTACCATTATGTACTATATTATGTATAGTAAGTATACGGTTTATGTTTTATAAAAAACACCGCATAAAAATTGTATTTGTAAAAAAATAGTGATAAACATTAAAAAAAATGTATGCGTGTACTAGTGTACACACGTAAGAAGTGAAATTTCTTTATAAATTATAACCTTATTTTTCAAAAAATAATTTACTATATGCAACTTGACAGAAATACGTCGAATCACGCGTGGTAGGGATAAGAACAAGATGGCGCGTAACGGAAAAATGTTACACTAAATTTTTTTCCAACCCCGATAAAGAAGTTTCACTTCAAAAAACCAAACACTACACAAATGTTGTGTAATGTTACACAACATTTGTGTTATGATATTTGGTTACAGTAACCGAAGGCATACTAATTGCTTTATGCAAAATTACTTTTGCTACAGTTAAATTGTATCAAAACTAATTTACTTCAATTTGCTAAGTTTTAGCAATTTTTTTATTTGCTTAAACAAACATTTGTGTAATGTTTGTTTAATTGATGTAACTACCACCATGCATTTGATCCACACACACATAATACGTACCTACAATGTTTGGTTACCTATGGTCAAATTTCGACCACTAAGCGACTATAATAAGAATTTGTGCTTGTACACTATGAAAACATGGCACTAATTACACTTGTAAATTAAGTAAAATAGCCACAATGAAAGTGTATAAAGTTGACGTACTCTGTTACAAATGGAACGTATTAAACAGTGCTTTCAGTGCATTAGGGTTAGTGAGCGGTGCATCAACTTGTAAGAGATTGAGATTAGACATAATGACGCGCCACTGCGGCGGCGAAGGATGGTGCTACTCAAGTAATTTGCTAAATTGCATACCCTTTATTTTACATTGTAATAGCGGGAACTCTTTGTAATATTTAAAACGTATTCGTAAGGAAGATTGTTTTGTAAAATATTTATGTACGGGAGACAAAGATGCGTGAATTGGGTCAAACTTGCTCCTCGCTCCATAATGCAATGCTGCTGATGATCAACACCGTCATAGAAACATTTATCTGGTCTTTAAATTATATGTTTGCTATTTTTTTTTTCTAAATGTACTTTCTCTTCAATTATTAATTGATCCTTGTCAATTCTAAATAACCATTATTATTTTATTCCGATTATATTGCGACATATTATGCAAAAGAGAATTTTGACGGACTTTCCCAATAATATTGTGAAACTTGATAAAATAATACAACACACTACTACAAACATCTCGATGTGTTTATCACTATCAATTAATTATCAACTATGCAAACACTGCGACACTACTACCTACATTAGCCAGATTTTAATCATAAGCACACCTTGACGTGGTATAAATAAACAGTGCATTATGAACACGAGCGTATTTCTTTGTAAATAATGAATATTGAAGTTTGGCTTAAAAGCCATAAAGTAATTTCTCTCGCTACACATAAAACTATCTAGAGATTTAACAAGCACGGTAGCTGCGGAATTAAGATTATTTACATTGTTTTAAAAATTGTTGTGGTGCAAAGGTGCAGGCACTTTAAATGTTAAATATTATCCACATATTATTTTATAGAGATGGTTTCCTTTATATGTACCTAATACTACTTATGTTAGTATGTTGTACCTACTTGTAACTATTACTGTGTGCTGTTAATAAATAAATAATATGTAGATATTAGGCAAACAAACATTTGAAACGTTGTTGACTGATAAAAATAAAACAGCAGATATTAGGTATTATATAAAGTTAATATTTTAAGTGATTTCAACAATTTCATTAATCATGTAAATATAATATTAACTAGTTTAAGGAATTATTAGGACACCTTTGCGTTTAAAGAGATGATAAAAAAATTATCGGCTTGTTCCTATTACTATAAACTTTCCGTGTATTATAAGCACATAATGATAAGACAAACCTCTATCATGAAATAATAACCACAATAAAATTCATCACATATATTTCAGTGAGATATGGTTCAAACTTTATTCTTTGTGCATCGGTTGTCGATAGTAATAATCTTATATTGAACTAATAAACGACTCAAATTGTGTGAAAAGATTATTTTTGACATTAATTTAATAAATAGTCTACATTTCTGATAAAAAATATACCTATCCTGTATGAGTATTATAAAATTTAATCTTGCATATTATTTATTGGATTCAATAAAATTTGATATTAGTTGCCACAGCTGATCTGTGTTTTATATTATTATTAAATTAAATTATTATTTGTGACAAATCTTTTAATGTTACATTTTCAGGCTGTATTAGTGCGCGTTGCTTCTGACTCTTTGTGGAAAGAGGGCACCACAGATCATGATAGAAAAATAGCAACACAACACTCAAATATGATAATTATAGCAATATTATTAACGACCACAATAGGATCAATTTTAACCACAGTGATGGGACCAATTTTATTATCACCCTATAGCGGAGTTGCTCCTGAAGGTAATGGACATCTAAATATAAAAATAAGGCGATTTGTTTTACAACATATAATTAATACTTACTTGGATCTTACTGTTTAATAAACAAATACTGGTGTAGCACACATGCATATTTTATGTACCCAAAATTTATTTTCCAAAGTTTATCGACTTATGGTTGGACTTTTACATTTTAATTATTTCTAGATATAAAGAATAGAATAGATGTTCTAGAAATATTGTTGTTTCTTGTACAAATATATCGACTGTTTCATTAAGTAGGTAACTGGTGCAAATAAAATGGCAACAGTAATATTATAATTTTTTCTTGTAATCTTATTTGAGAAACGTAACGATGAATAATTAATATTAAGAATGATTTTCCATTAATTTATTTCTCTTTTCCAGAACTCGTCAGTCGACCTAGATCGTCGTCAACGGAGTCAACGCCTTCGAAGAGATCTCAACAAATTTTAGATTCATTTCAATATATAGATATGCAATAAAATGTTGATATTATTAATAAACAATTTCATAATCTGTGACTTTTTTCCTTACTCGTCTTCGGTCACTTCGGCCAATGAACTTTTCTCTCAGACCTTAATTCAGCCATTACCAAACATAATTTTATATATTTACTGTTGCTATCTACATTATCAGCGATTGAAGCCTTAATATATTGCTTTTATCTCTCAAATATTGTTGAATATCAATAAAACAATCATATATTATTTATATTAATAGCAAATCTATTTATAGCTATGACGTTGACAAATAATCATATTTGATTTTAAAGAGATTATTCCGTTTATCTAAATTAAAACAGAAAATTGGTGTATATCTGTTTGTTCAAACGAAAATATATTTATAGGAATAATAATCTATATTTTAGATTTGTTCTAATATTTGTTTGAGTAATATATCAAACAGAAATATTGATTGAGCTGGATTGCTTATAGAAGGCATGTAGAGTTGCATGTTTTTATTTTATTACATTGTGTTGAATTTACATTTAGTATCTACTTACAGTTGAAGAAATTGACAATACATTCCTTCTTTTGTTCTTATACTTTAACAGGAAATTTTTCCTAAAGACATAATAATAAAAATGGTTGAGCCAATAAACCAAAGTAACTCATAAAAGTATTTCAATACAGTAACTGGGTCAGAACGTATTTGATCTATAGCTGCCTCCGAGAGACTTGGATTTTGGGTACAAAAACTGGCTTAGTCAAGCGTCAACTGCTTAATCTTTCTTGAAGGCAGTTAATAACCTTAGCGGCGAAATGAAAATTACTTATTTATTGATTCGGCCTGTGACGTCGCCGTCGACACCATATACGCCGGCCGATGTAAACGTACTTGCGCGGGCGCAGGCTTTGGTCAGTCTGTGAATATATTGTCAAAAAGTGATAGTGTCTATGCAAATAAAAATTTAGTTACTAAAACAATTTTAACGTGGGAATGAAGGAAAGTAAGTAAAATTGTTAATTCCATTTTTTTAAACAATAGTATGTTAATTTAAAAATTCTATAATTATTGTGAATGAGAAATTCATTTTTCCAAGATTCAGAACTTTTTCCAAGCACATCCAAGCAATGTCTTTTTCCAAGCATTCCAATATTGCATTTACTGAATTTTTCATTTATGTTTAACTAACTGTTCTATACGACTCTGCCCTGGTAGATATTTTTACAAATTTTTGTTAGCCCGCTATGGATTGATCATTTTAGAATAAAAAATCTTTAAATCAATTAAAACATATTCTATAAAACAATTGCTTATAACTTTATTATATTAATAGGTCATATATTCAATTTAAAATATAATAAATACATATTGCAATACGTGAGAACATAGTACCTATAGGTATTAGATTAATAATATATTAGGTTAAGAATTTTAGGACCTTAAATGAATGCTAGAATTTTAATCTATTTATATTCCTATTCTATTAATATCATTTCAAAATACGGCAAAAACTTGAATGTGTTAATTTATGTGAAGTATAATGCAACCAACAGCATTTGCTCGATTGCCAGTGCAGACACCGGAGTTGAGGCCTAGTTACCTTTAACCGGTTCTTAAGGTAATATGTAAACACGTATAAATTGATAAGTTTATTTTGGTGTAATTACATTCTTCTCGTAAATTCCCTCTAGGTCATTGTTAATTGATTATCTTTGTATTTTAATTTTTTTAAGACAAGAGTTCTGTTAAAATTACATTTGTCTGTTGCCAACCGTGTAACAGTTCAATGTAAATTTTGAAAAGGAAGAGATAATGGTGAAGATCATGTTATATAATTATCAGAAAACATAGACTTTCTTTAGTCTATAATGTATATACGTATTGTATGTAATATTTAACGTACAAAACGATAAAATTGTGTCTGACTCATTTTTAAAAATTGAGATAGGATTGATAGGAAGATTATTTATTATTTATTCATGTCACAAATGAATTAAATATTGTTCTTGTCGTAAATAAGGCTTATTCTTAAATCACAAGAGAATTTTTATTTCACATGATCGCATTTAATCTTCAAATATTTTTGTTTATTTTATACTAAAATTTGTATTTCACGTAATAAGTCAGCTGACGAATAATGCGGATATAATGACAATGTTTTAAGAATGGTTTTAGAGGTAATATTGAATAATTTATTACTAAGGTTCACTTGACCTATTTAACTTCACCTTGTTTTGCCAAATCTTTTTGTAAATAATGTTTGAGATTGAGAAGTAATTTTAAATTAAAAAAAACGTTGAGGTGTATTTGGAATTCTGAACTGTGACAGATTTTAATTAAACATTGTTTTTATATGAAGCTGATAATATGATATAAAAAATATGATATATAAAAAGCCTTCAATAATCTTATTTAAATATTTAAAAATACCAATGTTTTCATAAATCATGAAAAAAAAACAACTTTCCCAAGTTAACCACATTTTTGATAAAGATAAGGTACCTCTACAATTTATATTGTATAATACAGTTGATAATAATAACTTTCACTTATTTTCGATTAATATGAAACTCATATTAATCGAAAATAAGTGAAAGCTTCGCATGCATTTGTTGTTCATGAATGCAGTGTCCAATCTTTAGAAAATTGTTTTTATTAGCTTCAATATTATTTGTCTATTATTATATTATTTATCATCAATTCTATAAACATTAGTAAAGCAGAAACTATGGAACTATAAATAGTAGAGGTAGGTATGAGGTAGGTACCTATGATTTGCATTTAAAAATACACATGTAGAGCACATATTATTATGCATCGAAATGCTTCGAAAATTAGAATTACGAAATGAAATCCGCGTGCTGAAGCTAGTAAAAGATAAAAGAATCAAATGATCATCATCCTCTCAAATGATCAGTATAATATTACACTTACTAGTAAAGAATGCGAATGCTCAGGTAACTATTATTATTATATCTAAATATATATATATATATATATATATATATATATATATATATATATATATATAGACGGATTAAGAATACTGATTCTGATTTCCGCTAAATAATTAGGTAGAGTTTTGGTAGAGTTTATAAATTAATAGTCTTGTTTTAATCCTATATCATGTGACGTGTCATTATTAATTTGATTGTATGTATTAGATATAAAAGATACCTACTTAATTTCTTAACCAGGATTAAAACATTTATATTTATCCCAAAACTGGCAAAAAGATATTTTTTTTTATAAAATTAAACTTTATGCTTTGCCTTAAATGGAATGTAATTGACACACAAACGTATTTTATATTCGCCGTAACAAATAAAATGGTATACCTACGGTAAAAACTGGTAAAAACTGTGCAATATGAATCTTGTCAGATATATGGTTTTTGACTTATAAGAATAATAAGTACATAAACTTATAAACATATGCAATATGTGCCTCATGCAATGAAATTTCAAAATTACGAAGTAGTAATTCAACTTCGTTGGTTCGTGACCATCCTGGATAGTCAAGGTCTCGATCCTATAAGGCAATAGTCGTTCTTGTTCCACTTTACGATTTTTTATGTATTATATTAAGTATATATCCCAAACATTCAAGTTTAAATTTTTATGAAACAAATATTTCAAAAATTTCTTCCTCCTTCTTTGCTATTGCAAAGAAGGAGGAAGAAATTTACAGAAATTGCGTACCGCCGCAATATTTTCGATCTTATCGAAAATTGCTGATGCCCAGTTTTATTGCCATAATTTAATTATAATTATTAAAACATTCTTCAAATAAGTTCAATCTGCGTGCACGCAAGAGCACTTAACATTTAAACATTATTTTTAAATGAACAGATTGATTGTGCATGCGCTACGATCATGCAATATCTGTTCTCTTATCTACACATCAATAAACCGTTCTTTGTAACTAAATAGAATACATATTATTTGTGCATAAAATATCGCCTTGATAAATTAAGCAGTGAGGCTTACCTATTACAGATAGGCAGATGTTTACAGTCATCGACAGTGATGTATACTTTATAAGAGAGGAGGAAGTGAAAACGTGAGTAAGTACATCACTGTTTACCAACTAAATTTAGAATGATTCTACTCATATCTTTATAAGACCGTTAATTGTTGAAGTTTGTCTTATAATAATAAATCAAACTCATGAACGAACACGACAATCTATTAGCCAGAAACGCTAGTAGCGTTCAGGACGATAATATGATACGTGACACTCCGTGAGATATTAGTTTTCCTGCTGAATATAATAAATAATTGTAACGAAATAGTGCTCTAACATTATAATAATATTGCAGGCCTTCGAACGTGATTCCTACGATCAATATCGACAATATTGATAAAGAGGAAGAACGTGTCAAGAAAAAAACATGGTTAAAAAGCGCGACGCCGGCTATTGTACATTATATTACTCTGTTCATAATAGGTAAGCTAAAAAGGTTTCACAATACGTTTCCAATTCAAAACTTGACTCTCACTTATTATCTGATTTAATTGTACTATTTAAAAACATGTACCATTCAAATAACATTTTTTAACTTCATGAAACTTATTAAAGCATTTTTTGCAAAAAATTCCAACAATGTTAATGTCATATTATAGTTTATATTGGACCCTGATAATATTTTATATCTACCTAGCTACGAGGTAGCATAACATTCAGAAATTAAATTGTGGCAATTCACTTAAATTAATGTAAAAATTGTCCCTAAAAACAAATCAAAAGTCCCCACTGCAATTCATGTAAAGCGCATCAAATTTTGAAGCTTCATGACTGCCAAGGCCTTATTTTTCCTATAGATATGTAGTTTGTATTATCTCAAACATTTTTGCAAAGTAAATTGAAGATGCGATGCCAAATTAATTATTAATTAACCACAACAAGATATCGAAGACGTAATGCTGTCACCTACGAATAGTTTGTCACTCATGTTATAATGAATTTGATTGTTGTTAGGATTGTGTGTCTGGGGTACATTATGGAGCGTTTGGGGCGATGGTTGGGGTGTGAACGGCAACTGGTTTCGGATTGCTGTCGTTGGCGTCGTGGCATGGGCTAGTGGTCAAGTGTTTCAAGAGATCACAACCTTACCTCCACTGCTCGCTGCTCTCTTTACGGGTATTATCGCGAGGCATATTGGTTTCCTGGACATGCGACACCATGCAGATATCGATGTTTTTCTGAGGTAATCAAAACCCTTGGGCTTTGTGAAGAACTTAATTTTTTACTAATATCTTGTATGTTGTTATTGTATGAACATGTTTAGCTTAATTATATAAAAACATTTATTATTATTGAAAATATTGAAAAGATTATGTATAGGTATTAAAGTACATAATATATATTTTAGAAGATTTGCTTTATATTAAGTAAAATACATATGAGTCAATTATTAATATGAATGTTTTTTACGTAAGGTTATTTGTTGCAAATTTTGAAAATGAGGAGGGGTAGTACACTCTTCCCCATTACTAGGATGATAATATGTTAAATTATCCTACATAATATATGTTTTATCTCTTCTCTATACCAGGAAAATCTATCCGGTTATTATATTAGGCAAAGGATCTCTAGCTTGGAACGTCAATTATATGAAAAGAAATTGGCGTCAAATCATACTTTTGGGGACTGTTCCTTGGACTACGGAGGTGGTGGTTCTTACTGTATGTGTACATTACTTTCTTGGCTTCCCTTGGTTGTGGGGTTCGTATATTATGTTGTACTATATAAAATTCTTTCTCTCAAACAATGCATGCATGCAATTTTCCAAAATGTTCCATTAGTATGTAAATGTTGTGTGAAAATAACGCTTATCAGAGAACTGAATAATAATTTCATATTCGAAATGAACTTTTCATTCAAAGACGGAACACAAAGCTTTATCACAGACCGATACGGATGCATATAATGACAATATACAATCGGCATTGTGCAGCTACGAGTATGTAACTAATATTTAGTAGTTGTACAATTGCAAACAAAACTCATTTGAAACACAATCTATCGCAATGTTTTATTCGCTTTATTGCGTGCACTCAAAGATAAATGTAGTGTGCTAACATTTTACAGATTTTCAATTATTTAGCGCACGTTAAGGACCATTGCAGTCCACAATGGAATGTTCAAAATAAATAAAAATTTAAAACGGTTTGAGCTACGGCCACTGGCTATATTATTTTGTTTAAATTTTGACAATCGGCGGTGCATAGCACCAAATCGGTTTTAACCTCGCTTCATCACTAAGTTTATTGTTGACATCTACTGGTAGTTGTTTAACAATGTTTGTACACTGCACTGTACCTAACTACTTACTATACAGGGTGTCCCACTGTTGGTATACTAAGCTCAAAGGAGGTTATTTTACATACGCTGAGTTTGTAAAAAATGCTTATAAAACTCCAGACGCATTTTTTTTTCAAATAGATGAATTCTTAAAAGTATACAGTGTACACTCTTAACAAGCAACCCGACCAACTTTGCCATCCGCACGTGAGCTATTTTTTAAGATTATGTTTATTAGAGAAGAAAAGATGGATTTTCAGGAAAAATTTAGCAAACAATTTTTGACGTAATGTTGTTGTTTAAGTATTTTTTACGTGTTCAGTGTATGCAAAACTATAAGTCCCTTCGCGCTCAGTACCTATACCAATAGTGGGACACCCTGTATATTTTAGGTTTATGGTCAAGTGTTTGATAAATCATTTACAAAAACATCGTGTCTTTACTTTGAATTTTTTAAATTAAAGCTAATAAAATAAATATTATGCTCATTGCACATTTAACCAATATAAAAAATCGTAAGTTATAGGTACCTGGTACGTAAACTGCTTCGCTGAGTATTTTAGAATTCTCTCAGCACCCATTCTATGATCAAACGTTTTCATTAAAGTTATACGATATAAAAACAAAATTCAAAAGCAAGCAAATTCGCGCCGAGCTCGTAACTATGAATCGTAAATCCAAGAGTTTTCAAAATCACTTTATTCACACGTCGATATTGCGGGAAACGAATAATAAAAATTCTCACGCCTCTCTACAATAGAGTGTGATATACCTATGGTATGGGCCAATTCAATAAGCTCCGCTGTAGAATTTGTATTGCAAGCTCGTTGAATGCATTTTTATCGCATGAGGTAGTTTTACTAAAGCACGACGAAGTAGCGCGACGCGGACTCTTTCGTATTCACCTGAAATTCGCGGCTTGATGCATCCACGCTAAAGACCGCCTGCAAGCTGGCTCACCTTAGAAGAAGAATTCCAATAATCACATGCCGTGTATAAATTCAGCATACATTTCACGTAAATGTGACACAAACCCGTTATGATACTTATGGTGCTTATAAGTATAAATAACGTAGTATAATAAGATCATGCGATCACAAAATATATATTATTTTTGTATCAAATTCGTAAAATGGGATAAATAAAAATACAGAAGGAATTTAAAAACCACACAAATTAGTGCAAAATAATTTTGCATGTTTTTGGTATCTACGTTAAAATATTCACAAATTACTTTTTTAAGAGGAGAGTTAATACGGTTTAATTTTATATTCACAGTCAATTAAAAAAAAAACGGAATATCTCAATTTTATATTAAATCTCTCGGCATAACTTCGGAAAGGTTATTGAACTGAAATAATAATTATTAAGAGAAACAATTTAATTTCAAAGAGATTTCTGAATACTTCATGATTAATTCATATTTAGTACCGAAGCAGTCTATTTAATAAATTCGATTAATTTCTAATGAGATGTCATACTTTTGAGAAGGTCATGTAAAACATTGATTGATCTTTAAAAATTAGAGTTTTTTGTATTTAAACATTGAAAAGGTACAATTTGTATTTATTCCATATTTGAAATATATCACGCACAAGACGGATAATTCGCATTGTTGCACAAACTAGTGTACTGATTTCTTCTTATAAACATGTAGCTTACTATTTTCAGGTATACTTCTAGGGTCAATGTATGCTTCTGTGTCGTGTCCAGTGACAATGCCGTCTGTAATCAAACACGGGAAGCTCGCAAAAGGTGCTGTGGAATGGCCACAACTCATTTGTACCGCCGGAGGTCTCGATACCGCCCTCAGTGTTGGAGTGTACGGTATCACATATACGTATATGTTCACTCATGAGGATAGTGACGTGTATAGATTAGTTAAGGTGGGTATTTTCAGCACTTTTCTTGCAATTTTTAGTTTGCTTGATTAATTATAACAATATATAGGTTACGTAGAGATACGACATGATTTTCTAGATACTATTTAGT
Organism: Colias eurytheme; assembly: GCF_061535395.1. Lineage (NCBI taxonomy): Eukaryota > Metazoa > Arthropoda > Insecta > Lepidoptera > Pieridae > Colias > Colias eurytheme. The sequence continues at coordinate 7,745,446 of NC_142981.1, read as the reverse complement.
ATTTAGATTAGTTTATTATTTAAAGTATGTCCTTACAGTATCTATCTTGAGTGCCATTAATTTGACTCCGCAAATTTTTCATCTAAAATTTTTCGTTCATTCGATGGAGACTAACTAATAAAAAAGAAAAACATGTCGACTGTGCGGTCCCAATATTTTTTTGACTGCACTGCTGTGCCTATTTATTAAATAAAAACCTTTTATTTTACGACACTATTTTTTTTGTCAATCAGATTTGTTAGTGGATTTTTATTTTCTCCGAAATAAACTTAATTTTTTTGTGCGATAATAAAGAAGGAACACTAGAATGTTGTCTTTGTAAGACATCCGCTTTACTTTGAAAGCTTGTTTAAATCCTAAAAGGTTCTGACAATCCAACTTCGATTCATTTTACTTCAAGAAGAAGCTAAGAATATGTCAAGATGTTCTCCTAGAAAGTGCAACCTGCAAAGTTTGAATTTGTATTTTAAGCACTATAGATAAAAGCAATATATACCTAATGATAATAATTAGGAGTGAGGCATTTGAGGCTGCTAATAATAGTATCATTACATTTGAAATAATTGCAATGATATAAGATTTACCTCTATGAATAAATAATTAACAAGACCGAGAATGTTAATAATAGTTTCATTTTAAATAATTGCAATAATATAAGATATATCTATAGGAATAAAATATTAACACGCTGGCCGAGAATTTCATGTTCTGTAATACTAATGAGTAATGAGTGTGTTGCGGAGTAATGAATTGGTGTAATGTATATGCATTCCCGATACTCAGGCCGACCTATAAAAATAATTGAGAATCAAATAAATTGCGTGCAATTATTTAGAGAGAGTAAGTTAATTCTCTCAATAAGTAGAGATCCGATCTAAATACCATAAACCCTCCTATTTACGTTCAGAATGCTATAGTTTAACAATTATAAGTTTCGGGATCTGATTTACATTGTAAACGAGCGATACATGTAAATCGGTGACCTCAATAACTTTAAATTCAGTGAATCAATTAGTTTACTTACTAATTATATACGCCGTTATCCACGTTTAACGAGGGAAAACATTTTTTAAAAGTTATGCCTCTAAATTGTAACTATATCCATAACGTAAAGAACTCAGTCCGAGTAATTAGGTTAGGTCGTGCTTTGCTCAATTTCATTTTATTAATAACAAAGTTTAACCCTTTTAGTAAATTCATTGCAGATGAAGTTCCTTGTTCGACGGGATTTAATTTCAATTTCACATTCGGAGGTGAAATTAAGAAAGTTTGTGAAGTAACGGCATGTTTTGTTCTTGCAGGCGGGTCTGACTTTGTTCGTCGGGGCAGCGCTGGGCATCGTGTGGGGCACGCTCGCCAAATTGGTGCCCGATTCCCGGGATTATTATGTTACCGAACTACGTGTACTGTTCGTACTAATCGGGGGCTTTTTCGGGAACTATTTCACAGGGGCCATAGGATGGGGCGGCACTGGTAAATCCCTAATTAATAAACATGTTTCGTTCTATACTATACAGAAATTGGACATACATTGAGGATTATAATAATAATTTATTGATGGCTTAATTGAATCGAGGCTCTGTAACAACGTAAACTAATTAACCAGTGTATGTTTGGAAATCCATTCTTTGAATGAGTTATGGTCGTTGGTTATAGTAATTGGCACCTGTCGCTGACCATTTAGTATAATGTATCAATATACCTTATTACATTTAAAATACAGTTTTCCAGATTTAAAATAAGGTTTTTTGTGAAACAACTTAAAATTAAGTTAAGTTCACAGCTCATAAAAAGAACATTTTAATTTTTATTCCCACGTGCAATGTGAACAGTTAAATCTACTCTTTCAAATTAAATATAAAAAATATAAAAGAATTGTCAACGTTAGTATGGTAACTTACATTTCATTTATTTCAACTTTTTTTTCAACTCAAAATTCAACGTCCTATACGTTGAATTTTGAGTTACCTAGTAAAATCATAAAGGACTTTGTTATTTACCTCTTTTAATAACGCATAGAACCATTTTTATGTACTTATCAATTAATGTCCTTTACAAACTTTAAACCATGATTTTTGTATGTAACTACCTGTGAAATTTAACTTAATAGTTATATGTATTATGTATAACAAACAGTGCATTTATAACTAATAATTTTAATATATACCTATCATTATCCACCGTTATTTGCGTTCAATAAACGCAAATAATACCTATGGCAATGCAGTCTCGAAATAATGACAACGATAATAGAGTTAAATAAACATTGAGACACCTAAACCGAATAAATTTTGATATTTTATTGCCTAGTTACTTATATTTCAGATAATTTGAGATAAAACTTTATTGATTCTAAAGTGATATATTTATCATTTGTACATAAAATTCTATAGCAGTAAAATTATACTGAAGATTTTTTTGGTTCTTAGAAGTCCCATAATTTACTATTTTAGATACTTATTTGTTTCTTTTGAGTTTAAAGATATTTCAAATGTTAGTATAAATCACAACTTGCTTATAGATAGCACACAACTTTAATATTCAATAAGGTAATATCTTTATAATGCAAGGAACATAACAATATCCTAAATACAAATAGCAGCCCAATTTCCGACTGTCAAAAAAGTGTCCTAAGAAAAATGTATATTATAAAATGTTTTATTTACCATTTCTCATATATATCGTTATTTTCCTTTCTTCATAAGGTGGGGTAGCAGTGTTGGCGTGTAATGCTACGGCAGCTTCGCATTGGGTTAAAAAAGGATGGAAACTTAATCAAAACCCAGCTGCGACCGTCTATAGAATTTTGTGGTCAGGTTTGGAGCCTCTCGTCTTTGCGTATACAGGGACATTTTTCGTGGTAAGCAAAATTATTTACAATAGCACTATAAATAGAAATGTGTATCGAACCCTACACAGTAAAGGGTTCGCTAGTTTGGATTAATTCTAACCATTCAAATTGGGTGGTCATAATGATTTTAACCTTATAGGACACGTTCATATAACATGTACCTAACCGAGAAGCTTTTTATACTTCGAAATATCATCATTTTGATGTGTGAAGATCGAATAAAGCTGAATTTAATATCTATGTTCTATATTGTTTAATATTCCCTATTTTTGAAAAACGTAGTATCGCAGAGATGTTCATTGATCAGACGTATAGCTGCAGAAGCCTCAAACGAAACCACCATTAACAATGATATAGCATGGAACAGAATGAAAAATTGCTGGTTACAGTCTCAGATAGAGCTTAGAATGCTTAAAAGCTTAAATTCTATTGTATAAATGTAATCCACTCTGTGAAAAATAGTATCGACGTCTTAGAAAAGTTATTTTTATTAATATTGCTCTTGAGTTAGATATATAAATATGTATATTTTTACTTTCAGATTCATCATAGTATTTCAGAAACGATGCTAGTGGGATTAGGAATCTTATTCTTATGTCTGACGATAAGACTTCTAATTGCTTACCTTATGTGTTGGAATTTAAAGTTGAAAGAAAAATTGTATGTTTGTTGTGCCTGGATACCCAAATCTGTTGTTGAGGTAATTGTTTATTCTACTTTTTTTTAATTTATCTCGATAGATTAGCTATAGGTACGTGTATGTATATATGCTTAAAATAATTTAACATTATATATTATTTACGAGCCGTACATTATAACTTTGCAATGTATTTATATAACAGTAGGAAAAAAACTAAACTAAGTATTATTAAAAAAAATACCGAATATTTTATTCTCTACTAGCTTCCGCCCGCGACTCCGTCCGCGCGGAAAAATTAAGATTTATTTATTTCTACGTATTTTTCCGGGATAAAAAGTATCCTATTTTATGCCCAGGATAATAAGGTATAATTATACCAAGTTTCATCGAAATCGAACCGTTAGTTTTTACGTGATGCCTTCACATACAGACAGACAGACAGACAGACAGACAGACAAAAATTTTTTTAATCACATATTTGGGTTTGGTATCGATCCAGTAACACCCCCTGCTATTTATTTTTTCAATATTTTCAATGTACAGAATTGACCCTTCTACAGATTTATTATATGTATAGATAGATTTATATAAAAAATAGAATTATTGCAACAATTCGTATAACTAATAAGTCTGAAATTGGGGATATTGTAGTCACACATTTTCGTCAGATAACGATTAAGCTATTTCCCTTCTTATAAATATTCAAACGTTTTCCGTGATCGCTTACCTTTAGACACATTGAACGACAGAGACACAGAAACTCGTTATAATTATTAATGTAGGTTTACTTTTTAATTTGAATCTCTGAATTCTGTATCTAATTAGAAAAACAATGAACATAAAAATAATTCTTTATAAGTTTAATTAATAAATCTCGCTATAAAAATGCCATATAAAGTTAGTTACAATTAGAAGCACCTCGCTTTAGCGATACCATAATGAACACCAACTACTTCCAGCCCTTAAGCCTTGAAACACTTATTAGATTTCTCTTTCATACATGCAAGATATATATTGTAAGATATAATAAAAATATTTTCAGAACAGCCAGCAAATTAAACTGAAATTTTTTTCTAAATGTAACAATTTTAATATACTTATGTTGTAGGCTTGTCGTAGGTATGTGCTTAAACTGAAGCCTAATCTCTTACCAAAGATTGTATAAACGAATAGAGGATTATCTATCAATGTCACTGGCAGTAGCTACTGAGAAAATACTTATGCATCGCTTCTTTTTTAATACTCTCCATTTCTCGCAATTCGCCTATGTCATATTTTACGGTAGCTGAGCAAGAGTTACAAAAGTTTATACAGATGTTATTTTTGCTGGAAGAGTTGGCACAGAAATTAAAAATTTAAAACGTTCTTAAACTTGAGTAGGATTACACTGTACGTAAATATTTCTATGTAATCATTTACTTGATTGGTATTGTAAGGTATAGATTAGTATCATAATATTGACGTTATTTGGATTCGCATATTTTTGCGATTGTTCAAATAATTCTAGGGAAACAGTCACAATTGGGCATAAATGTATGTGTAAGAAAGCGTGTTTTAGTGATATATTACGTTGTAGTCCTTGTTCCTTTATAAATGTATTCTTATTTACAGGCTGTACTTTGCCCTCTGACGATAAGCACAATAAAGATGTCTCAAGGATCTCATACTGGTGAGCTGGTGTATGCTGAAGATCTCATGCGGCTTGTGGTACAGGCTATTATCATAACAACTCCAATTGGTTTTCTGTTGACTGATAAATTAGGACCCTTATTATTGAGAGAGAGTCCAAAAAATGTTGAGCATGGCAAGTAATTGTAATTTCCTATCGGTTCATACATTCTTTCTTTGTATTTTAAAAATTTTGTCATATCCATCTTGTGATTAAAAATACAATGCCTAATTAGGCAGGAGGCATTATAAAATATTGTACTCATCAATTAGGATTATCATTTACCTATTCTTTTCGAGCAATTCTTATGCTAATTTTCATCCCACCTGTTTGTCAAGAGTTATTTCAGTCGCTAACAGAACATTATTTAAAAATAGTGTTTCATTATTAGATATTTTCTTATCAAAAAATAAACTTGTATTGTCTTTAATCGTTAAAATAAAAATAAGTCGTTAAATGTTCTTCATATAAATTATACAGTTGACATTTCTTTTTTCTTTTCTTTCAGATCCAAAGCACTACAGAAGAAAATCGAACCCGGAACCTGTAAAAGAAATATAGCTCGTTTGTTACATAATTTGTGATCATGTAATATAGCTTTAATAGTAATAAAATATTATAAATTACCTTATAATAAAATTAATATAAAACTTGAACCGCGTTTCATTGGAATTTTCACAATTCCTTGAACTGAATTATGAATAAAGTAGGTGTCTACCATTACTCTTTCACAGGAATTCATTCAAAATATTTTTGCTTTAACGAAAAGAAAATTTTTAAACCAAACAATATATGAATAATTATTTGTCAATTTTTCTTATTGTTAATCTGTAAAATAGATATCTCAAATAATACTTCATTCATGTGCTGTTATTCCCCTTACCGGCTACGCGCAGACATACAGCGTTCTGCGTTCCGCGTTCTGCGTTCTGCGTTCGTCAGTTCTGCGTTCTGCGTTCTAGCGCACACAGGAGCACGTTCAAGACATTTGCGTTCTATTTCGCGACATCTCCGCACGTGAAACATGTCTCTCGAAAGTTCATCTTCCGAAGATGAAGCCTTGCTTTTGTGGAGTCTAGAGGAGTCAAAAAAAAGTAGAAAATGTTGGGTACACCCTATCAACACGAAACGAGATGATATGGGAGAATTTAGTATTCTTAGGGTACGCGCAGACAGAGAGCGTTCTGCGTTCCGCGTTCTGCGTTCTGCGTTCCGCGTTCTTTGTAATGTGAAGGATCTATAGCGCCGGCGCACACAGAACGCAGTTAGACCGCGGCGGTCATTCGGAACGCTTGCGTTCTCGCGTTCTCTGTACAGAATTACAAAGAACTCGCGTTCTCGCTATGGCTGGTCCGTCTTCTCCAATTGGTATCTTGTTTTTCTATTTCAGATTTTACATAGTCATGTAACTCATTGAAGCTATTTATTGACATTCGAAAATAAATAATAAAATCTCTCTTCATCTTGAAGCAGCTCAGGGATAAGAATACTAAATTCTCCCATATCATCTCGTTTCGTGTTGATAGGGTGTACCCAACATTTTCTACTTTTTTTTGACTCCTCTAGACTCCACAAAAGCAAGGCTTCATCTTCGGAAGATGAACTTTCGAGAGACATGTTTCTCGTGCGGAGAGTCACGAAATAGAACGCAAATGTCTTGAACGGCTCCTGTGTGCGCTAGAACGCAGAACGCAGAACTGACGAACGCAGAACGCAGAACGCGGAACGCAGAATGCTGTATGTCTGCGCGTAGCCTTATCCCCGAGCTGCTTCAAGATGAAGAGAGATTTTATATTTATTTTCGAATGTCAATAAATAGCTTCAATGAGTTACATGACTATGTAAAATCTGAAATAGAAAAACAAGATACCAATTGGAGAAGACGGACCAGCCATAGCGAGAACGCGAGTTCTTTGTAATTCTGTACAGAGAACGCAAGAACGCAAGCGTTCCGAATGACCGCCGCGGTCTAACTGCGTTCTGTGTGCGCCGGCGCTATAGATCCTTCACATTACAAAGAACGCGGAACGCAGAACGCAGAACGCGGAACGCAGAACGCTCTCTGTCTGCGCGTACCCTATTATAGCCATTCAAAGTGTTGACGTATTATCTGAAATATATAAGGACTTTTATATCAATAATCTTTGACACAAATGTAGGCATGTGTAAAATGTTCTCCTCTTCAGATAAGAGCTGACCAGGAGCCAAATTATCATCACAACCTTTCATATCATTATGGTAACGATGGTGCTTTACTACACTTCTTCAACATATGCAAAAAAATAACTGAAATTAAGGTTTTTTTACCCAAGAATAGCTGGTTTACAAATCTATCGCCTATCGAGTGTTATAATTACTACAATAAAAAAATAATGTAAAATTGTGTAATCTTAATAAATTGGATACTATAATATAGTCTATTATTATAATAATAAAATGACTATTCATTGATAAATAGCTTATAAATAGCCGAATGCTGACCAATTGAGAAAGAATCACATAATTACAAGTATCTTCAATGTGTATGTGCAGAATATTGATCCAAATAGGTACATTTGATTGGTTTTATTAACAATGGTAATGCGGGCAATATCTACATGTACTTATGTGTGGGTTACTTTTAACACAGTGAAAAACAAAAAAACTGAAAAAAAAACAAAATTAAAACACTATTTGAAACTGTGGAACAATTTGCCACCTGCGGTGTTTCCGAACAACTACGACATTGGGGCCTTCAAGAAAAGAGCTTATTTGTCCTTAAAAGGCCGGCAAAGCACCTGCAACACTTAGTGTTGCAAGTGTTTATGGGCGGTGGTGACCACTTACCATCAGGTGGCCCACCTGCCCCTTTGCTTGCTCTGACATAAAAAAAAAAAAAAAAAAAAAACACAGTTCAAATTTATAAAAATGAAAACGTTGTGTGATAGATCTGGATGAACATTCTCGAACAAGATCAAAAATTTGCTTGGCTCTACGTGGACTCTACGTCACCTGACTTATTTAATTTATATATTTATCAATTACTAGCGATCCACCCCGGCCCATGGTACATTTTTACGTTTTTTCTCCATAAGAAATATTATAAAATACTCGTAGGTACTTCAAATAATGTTATAAAAAAAGAAAGAATTATCGAAATCTATAAATTTGAAAATCTGGAATACATGATGTGGAATTCTTAGAGCCCAGCTACACTATAAGCTATAACATGTACAGGAAAGACGTGTTTATAAGTTTTTTTTCAATCTGATGGGCATTATCTGTTGATTTCAGATAACTGAAACAAAAATATATGTGTTGACACCTTAATAGATTTTTGTTTCTATAAAAAGTTTCTATTTTATTAAAATTCTCCAGTTATTCACGTCTAAAGTTCAAATAAAACTATTCTATCGATTCTGGGGCGATATTACCTCACCAGTAGAGTCGTGATTCAAATAGTGCCGAAAGTTTAAATAAATCTCACATCTCTTCTAATTTAAAACAATAGAAATGGCATTCGACAATTTGGTAATACATCATACATACGTCCTTTTTCATACAATTTAAGTTTTCTTTTGTTTAAAGAAACAAATTTTTAAAACTAATACGAGTCAAAATATCGACAATATAGTGATGTTAAAGAAAATAGTATGGTTAGGGAGCCAGGTGCAAATTTGGTTAACTATTTCCTCTCAAGAGATAATTCGTCAGACGCATGAGAGTATACAGGTCAATTAAGGAAAGCTGGCATGTTCACAGTACTCACACTTATGCAATTTCACTTACAGTATGTTCAAAAATAAATGCGACTCTAGTTTCATTTTAGACTTGAAATTGTAAAATGGGTGCGTTGTAGATAAATATATGCAAATATAATTATGAAAGCTCTCATAATTTACCTGTAAAATTATAATTTAAAAGTAAATCAATTGATGAAGTTAATTATTTATTCTAATAATAATCAATTAGATAAAAGTATTAATAATTATTCAATTATCAAATAATAATTAAATTTCAGGTCATAAAAACAATACAAATAACACGTGCGCTCACTCCCAACATACACCAGGGCCAATCCCTTCCAAAATGATAAAAACCTAAAAAAAATAGTAGTAGGATGAAACCCATTAGAAAAGGAGGAGAATAAATGAGTCAGTGTAATTATCTACTTTTGGTTCTAATTGAATATAATATTTTTCCTCATGTTCTCGCGTCTTTCTCCAAACGTCACTAAACATATCCAGACTAATAGCATTTGTTTCCTTTCTAAATAATGCTTCCACAGTTTTCAAGTTAAAGTTCACATTTTGTGATGCTACTTTCCCTTTAATTATGCCCCATAGTAACTCTATTGGGTTCAGTTCTGGATGGTATATATGGTGGAAGGCGCAATACACTATGTCCATGATCTTTGAGGATTGCATCAAGTAGGTAAAAATGGTGTATAGTTTGGCTTATTTTTTTAATAATGTGATAACTCTGATTATTAATTACTAATTAGTAATTTGATTTTTGAAAAAAAAATGCCGATTTTAGTCAAAATTTATATTTTTCTAACAAGATCCTTATCATCCAAATTTTCACCTCGGTGAGAAAAATTGACATTTCTAATGAAAATGAACAAAAAATTAAATGATTTTATTAAATACTGTAAAATAGTCTATAATTCTTCCATTTACTGTATCACAAAATTCTTCATAGATTTTTAGATATTCGTACTACACCAATTACATCACCCTGTATTTATAAACAATTGCAAAATATGACACATACATAGGCCGGGAGATACTGACTCAAAATTTCGGGTCATTTGTAACAGAATGGCGGTTCTACAGAGGTCTTATTACGCAATGACTAAAAGAAAAATGATGGTCAGAACGCTGGTACCGGCGGACTAGTCACGTGGGCGTTAGTCGAACTCGTCGGATAAATAGCGAAAGTCAAACGATTTGTAACACAAAAATTTTAGAATTTACCGATAGCCCATAAAAAAGATGTAGGCGGTCACTACCGCCATGCCATACTTTTCCGGTGTAACTTACAGCCCCCCATACCGACGTGATGCGTTGATTTAAAAAAAAACAATTCAACCATTTGTACCAGGCTAACTTTTGCACAGGTAATCATCATCGTGCAGACATTTACGAAAATCGCCATGCCATACTTTTCGGACGATTCCAAATGGCCACCATACCGCCGAAAATCTGCAAAAAAAAATTTTTTTTTCGCCAAACAATTTGTACCAGTATTGCATTTGGATTTTTGGAGAGTATTTGATAAAATGTGACCATTATTATATTTGCCATACTTTACTTTCTAGTAGGGGGAAAAAGTGCTGCCATACTTAAAAAATTAATTTATCACGTTTCAAAAATACGACTGTACAATACGTAAAATAATTTTTTACAGTATGGGATCATTATATTCTGTTTGTTTGTATACAATTCTACCTAGAAAAAAATATCGCAGAATACAAACATGGGGCGGATGATTGTAAGACTTAAGCCAAGACGTAAAAAAAAATGAAAAGAATTGGCGATTTGTACCAGTACGGCATTTTTGGAAAGTATATGATGCAACGTGACCATTATTATATTTGCCATACTTTTAATAGAGGGAAAAATTAGTGCCATACTGCTACAAATCGTTCAAACTACGAATAAAATCTTACAATGAGAAAAAAATCTTATACACATTCGTCACCTCCCACAGGTATGGCATTATCACACTTCTATTTATAATCATTCAGGAGTTGTTGAAAAAAAATGTAAGGTGGTACAAATCGTTTGGCGAGAAAAAAAAAATTCAAAAATTTGCAGATTTTCCGCGGTATGGCGACCATTTGGAATCGTCCGAAAAGTATGGCATGGCGATTTTAGTAAATGGCTGCACGACGATGGTTACCTGTGCAAAAGTTAGCCCGGTACAAATGGTTGAATTATTTTTTTTAAATCAACGCATTCACGTCGTTATGGCGGACTGTAAGTCACATCGTCAAAGTATGGCATGACACTACCGCCTACACCTTTTTTAAGGGCTATCGGTAAATTCTAAAATTTTTGTGTTACAAATCGTTGGACTTTCGCTATTTATCCGACGAGTGTGACTAACGCCCACGCGACTAGTCCGCCGGTACCAGCGTTCTGACGATCATTTTTTTTTGTCATTGCGTACTAAGGCCCCTCTAGACCGCCATCCTGTTACAAATGACCCGAAATTTTGTGTCAGTATCTCCCGGCCTAACATGTGCAATGTGTAAATGTGTTGACGTTCCAGCTCTTCTTAATATACCTATAGTATTATAAAGCCTCGTGAACGTCAGCTGGCGCTCGGTTGGGGGGGTGAGCGGTTGTAGCCTCCCACGCACATAGGAAAAAAAATACATTCATTCATTCATTTCCTCTCAGCTAAAAATTTGTCAAATTGTAGCTAACCCAATATCTCAACGAAAAAAATAGTCAGCTGGTTACAACATGGTGTATTATACGTCAGCTGGTGTCTCGAACATGAAAGTTAAATTTAAAGAAAAATTTATTTTCCGTTATTTCCTCTCAAACAAAAATTTACCTGATGATAGCTTATATGTAACTGTGGATAAATATATATGTCAGCTGGCTGTATCTTGGTGGAAAAACCGTCAGCTGATACGGGAGGCTACAACCGCTCTTCCCCCCAACCGAGCTCCAGCTGACGTTCACGAGGCTTCATAATACTATACTTTGATGCATTTTACTAATTACCGCTTGAGAGGAACTTGGTCATAAAATCTGCTGCTGGCTCCCGGACCAGTAGAGTCTAAATACTAGCCGCAAAAATAACAAGAGCAAATTCTCAATTTAATACATTTTATACAAGAGACATCTACACCTGTTTGCCAGTAATAACTATACATTTACAATTGGACCATTTACATCTTTTGTCACTTATCTAGGAACTTGCTCTATGTATTGGAGACATGTCTATAAAGCAGTGTCGTAACATAATTGTAGATGGCGCTTTTATAAAATCGGACAAAAAATATAAAAACAAATATTATATTTGTGTACTGATTTTTACAAAATTTTGACCAAATTATTTTAATACTTTTCATACATTAGAGGTATATTATCAAAGATAGTATCAAAAATGCTAGAACCTTTTTTCATTGATTAGCATCACAATTATTATCTATATGAATATTTACTACTTGTGTTTATTTTATGTTATTTTTAAATTCAAGACATTTTCAGGACTATAATTTGTAAGAAAATACTAAGTCATGATAGACGTCCTTTTATTAAAATAATAATATATACACTAAAAACATCAATGAGCACGAAATTTTAAAATCATTAAAAAATTGAGTCATTAATGTGCATGATATTATTCGTTTTATCTTTTCTGACACAAGATCCCTTTAATTAATTAATAGTTATGTGGTGACATCGGCGGCAGCGTGTTCTTACAGAGTGCACGCGCGCGCCAGTTTTACCGGACTGTTGTCGCAAGCTTACATGTTGTCTACATAAATTAACACGGAAACAACCATACATCACATCATAATATAATAGTGTAAATTCTGAAATAAACAAAAACGGCGGACCGGGGTCCGCGTCACCTCCGCCTTTGGCGTGGTTCAAGGCTTTACGTGATCACAACTGTGGACATTAATGACAAAGAGAACCTCAGTCGTCACGTATTTTAGGCACCTGAAAATCTATTTTTTTTATCAGTGCTCTTTCCAACTCGACTTCAATAAATATCTTATCAATCCTTCGACGAAAGACAGCCCGATATATTTCTGTTCGATTTTGTTTTCATCGATTCTTCCACTAAATTTAACCTGCCGAACGAACCATGCTAAAAATTGATTTTGGCTATAAAGAAGTATAATTCGTTAAGAAAAATATTAATCACGTGAAAATGAAAAATCGAGATCGTAAAGCTAAGTCGAGTAATGTAAAACCTGAGAAGAAAGGAAGTAAACAAGAAAAACAAGTAGGAAAACGTTCACCGGTATTGGGATCATCGGCCCGGCAGAAATCCAAGAGATCAGGAGTGGAGGCTGTCAAACTACACCTGGTTACCACCGGCGGCACCGGCAGGACTTCACGATCAGCCACTGCGGTAAGTACCATGTGTATACTGTTTGTATACTACTAACAATTATATACGTACCAATATTACCTCAAGACAGAAAATTAATTACTCATTGTTTGTATAATTAAGTGTAACAATTTTTCTAGATAATTTCTATACATGCAATTATGACTTATACACCGATCTGTAATTAACCTGAATACCCAATTATGACAATAACTATTAAGAAAAAAGTGGAATACATTAATATATTATATACGTTGTAATTAACTAGCACACCAAATGAATTGCTATAATATAAATACAAAAATATAATGCTTTAAAATTAACAACGATTTAAAGTTATTTACACAGATGTAACGAATTTTAAAAATATTAAAAACCATGTGATTTGCTTCATAAGGTAATTTCTGCCCATGTAAGGAAGCCAAAATTTACGAGGTATGTTATATCCTTAAAACATGCTTAAAGTATTACAGAAACGAGTGTAGAAATCGGGTACGATCTTGAATATTAAATGACACCAACTCGTATACAAAATGCCTCCACTTTGACCATGAGGCGACGCTGAAACCATGTGATCTGTTTATCACATTTACGAAGATCGTGACAACTAAAGATTATGGACCAGTAAGAAATCTTATCACCTTGAACGACCTAATAAACAAATCAATAACTGTAATGATAGGAGACTATCCAATAATTCCATTATTAACAAAAGATAGTCAATTATTAAGGAGAGGCATCTTAATATTAGCAGCCTATAAAAGTTAAATGGTATTAGCAGTCTATTATAGTTCTGATGTCAATAATCGAATGAATAATATTTGCAAAGCATGCAAAACCCGTGTAAAATTTTGTAATACTAACAAAAACAATACCTATATGGTATCATAGTTTACCAGCATTACATCTGTAGAATAAATGGCAATAATTTATTATTTATTGAAGATAAAAATGTAAAATATCTACACTTGTATGTAAACATCACAAATATGAGTATTGAATATGGATGATATTCAGAAGAAAATTATAGCGAGCTATTTATCTAGAAGCAATGTAATTAAAACTAATTAAGGGAGATATTCGGATATACTGTTTGAATGATTTAGTACGTAAATTGATTTAAATTTAATTAATAAATATATCCACTAATACAAATTAATTAAAATCTGTTGAGTCAGAAAATACCTAAAAATAAGTGTACAAATATTCAATAAAGAATGGTAAGCGTTCAAAAACATAAAATATTTTCATCCGATTAATAAAAAAAATTAAGATTAAGAAATAAATGCTGCGAAGTTTTTAAAACTTGTGAGTAATGTAATATATTAGCGTGGTGATAAGCTAGCAGACGGAGCTTGCGAAAAGTTTAAGTAGCTTTTAACCCTTCAATTATATTTTCCTCTACTTGTGCCAAGTCAAAGGATTTTTATATCTCTCATTACAGCGAAATGAATACAAGACTCTGAAAGAGTAATATGGTGGCACCATCAAAGAACCAGATAAATACTTGAGATTTTTTCTAATTATGTATTAAATTAAAATAAATAAAAATTATAATTTGTGTAACTTTCTGGTAATTTAAAGATCTATAAATTTATTTTTATATAATTTGTATTAAAATAAAAATTTATGAAATAGTAGGTAATTTTTGATTTGCTGCGACAATTTATGATAGAGTTTTAGAGAGGAATTTATTTTACACCGAAATTAATATCAAAAATGTGATATCTGCCTGTAAAGTTTGAACCGCTAAGCGTATTTAAAAAAAACACACCAATCTAATCATATGAATCAGTATTCTTTGTAAAGCCAAAATTAAAGATGCGTTAGTACTAAAGTAACGTGTTGAAGAAACAGCTGATTATTATTAGTAATACTATAACTACTAAAGCCATATGAGTCGCTAAGTACTTAAATAATAACAATATCCTTCCATAAATCCTCGTAAACTATTTCACACTTAGTACAGTAATTATCCAAATTAGAACCTTAAAAAAGGTAAATATGCATTTATTGTTTTAAATAATTCCAGTATATGACATACCTAACTTACAATAATTACAAATTATTGTGTAGAAATTATTTCAGTACTGTTTTACTTTCATTGTTTTAAACCAATAGGTACGCTAGCGTTAATTATGGGTATAGTATTAAATTACTGAATGGTTAATAGACAACAGGCCCATATTGAAAAAGCTATGGGTCATTTGTACCACCAGGTGACCCTATCTAGTACGATATAAGAGCATAAAATAATAAGATTCAGCACTATGCCGTCACTAATTGTAAGCTGTCCAACTGAGTGCAGATGAGAATTCGAAAGTACAGGTAGAGATGTTTTCCCCTTGCCTCCATGGAGCTTGAAGTTTAAATAAAGACCTCTATGCCAGGTTTTACCAATGATATAGGAGTCATTCGTCCGTCCATAATACATTGATATAATATTTATATGTAACTACATAAAAATAATTTACATGCAACGCATAAATGCAGGTGAAAATATTAAAAAAGATAATTGTACTTAAGTAAGTTTGATGTAATGTAAATTAATATTTATATTTGAAAAATCACTTTCTTATACATATTTATAATAGTTATATTCAACACCCCGTGGGTAAATCATAGATGTATGCAGACGGAGATACCTCATTCGTCCTCCTTGGATAAGGCCATCGATGGCCGGATTTTTACAGATTAAAACGCCATTGCGTTCCGTAGCACTGCTTTAGGCAGAACTGCAGGAAAGCTGTGTACTCTACCGTGTGTCCTGCCGAGCAGAGTCCCATTTACAGGCCATGACACCCCAATAATAACAATATTAAATAGATATAAATGTATCATGAAAATCAGTATTTAAGCTGATCCCCTCGTCGTGTGCCTTTCAAGTTTCATTTTTATACCTCCGAAATTCATAACCTAGGGTAATAAATTTTATTTACTGTATTACAAACGTGTGCAACATAACTAATGAAATACATTAATATAAAATGTTCTTCGCTATAATTTATTCTTTGAGGCTTAACACTTTAATTGAATAATTGATTAAGACAAAAGTGATTTTGGTCATAATAATCACAGAAATTATATATTTTCCAGGCAGCTTGGTCTCGACGTTGTATATATATATATATTGGGTTATGAAAATTTTGGGGATCATAAAAACTATAACATATTTTATGAGTTCACAAACGTACTATTTATTACATAATAACATATTACTACGCATCACTTAAAATTAATTGTTGCTATTTACAATGGTAAAATATTATGAAATCTTTCCATTTAAATTATCAGTGTTTACATTGAGAATTTTAATATTGAAGGCACAAAGCCACAATCATGTGACAGGCACTTCAATTTGTCTCATACCTACCTACTTTATTTACAATTTTTGTGTCAGATAAATACTGTGAAATTCCATATTATCACTTGAAAGAAGCATGCGGTAGTTTATCGTGGACAATAGCCGCTATGATCAGGTCTTTGTTTCAAACGAAGATAACACCTGAAGTGTCCCAACTAATCCATATATTAACTTCTTAACAACGCATACCATATTGCGTTTTCATTCAAGCATTTCCCAGTTTGTAACCAAACACGATTGTATCAAGGCTGTTTTAAATGTGTACTTATCATACACTTGATTTAGAATTACTTTTTTATCGCTTTTTTATTGTTCCATTCAAGGATTATTTACTGATGGCTGCAGTAGCCCATGAGCGCTTTTCCAAACTTTAACTTTTCTACTTTACAACAATTTTGTAAAGTTTTTAATACTTTAAAATTATATTATACTAGCGGTCCGCCCCGGCTTCGCCCGTGGTACATATTTACGTTTTCTCTACATAAAAACCATCCTCGTACTTCAAGGAATATAATAAAAAAAGAATTATCGAAATCGGTTCAGCCGTTCTCGAGTTATGCGCTTACCAACACATTTTGCGATTCATTTTTATATATGTTACGGCTAAAGGTAGGTGAGAACATAAACTTAAGATTAGCCGGCTAAACTTAGGTTTATTTTCGACGAGGTGTTAATGTTAGTTTGTTCTATCTTTAGCCGGCTAAACTTAAGTGTAACCGCAGGCCCGTGGCTAAAAATGTCGGGGTGGGTAGATTTGGTTACTATAATACATGTAAGGAACAGGGCGAGTGTTTTCTGGCACTTCGCCGGCTGCTGCCGCAGCACGCTCGCTGCGCTCGCTCGGCTCGTGCGGGTCTTAAGAGTTCTAACCTAACCTAACCTAGCCACCAGCTTTCTGCCCTGAGTCGGGGTGGGTAGATTTGGTTACTATAATACATGTAAGGAACAGGGCGAGTGTTTTCTGGCACTGTGCGGGCCCCTCAAGCCCTCCACCGGCCCGGCGCTAACCAAATCTACCCACCCCGACATTTTTAGCCACGGGCCTGCGGTTACACTTAAGTTTAGCCGGCTAAAGATAGAACAAACTAACATTAACACCTCGTCGAAAATAAACCTAAGTTTAGCCGGCTAATCTTAAGTTTATGTTCTCACCTACCTTTAGCCGTGACATATATATTATATTGTAATTGTATATTGTGTCTATTATTCTCAGAATAATAATTTCGTTATATTTAAGGAATAATTGTATTCTGAGTAAATAATCCGGAGTCGGTGATTACTACGTAATATTATATTAAGCTTAGGTAAAATGCAAAACAAGCTATAATATTAACGAATTACTACTACCATTGTTAGTTCGGGAAGTTATTTAAAAAATCTTTGTTTTTCATTGAAAGTTCTCAGTAGTTCTTAGTAGTACGATATCGATTCTTCTGATAACAAGGCCTTGATCCCTTACGAGATATAGCTCATCTAAATGAGATAATATATATCTTACTTATTAAGGGCAATGTTTACACATTTATTCATTTTACCTGAATTATTTATGATCTATAAAAGAACTGGCAATTATTAATATGTTTTTTTTTTTCATATTATTCCACAAATACTTCCTATATTGGGTTAATTCCAAATAAAAGTTTATTGTAAAATACATACTCCTTTGTCATCTTTCATTCATAGATTCGTATTTCTAGCAGGTAAAATATTGTGTTCTATCATGTCCGAGATAATAACTTTAAAATAAGGAAAACTTTTAACTCCTTTCATCATTAATTTTACAAAATAATAAATGAGAAAAATAATTAAAAAAAACATTGATATCTAGATGTACCAGATTTATGTGTTTTATTGTCACGAGTGCTCTCGAAATGATACCACGCTGATTGACAATTGATGATATTATTTCTCAGTATTGTATTGAGATTAGAATAAATTATTATTTTTAAATATACATAAACATAATAATTTTGTAATAAACAGGTATTCAATAAACGTGTGGCTATAATTTTTTGCAAAACCAGATTATGTATAATCTATCTAAGTGCCAAATCTCATCCAGATGCGATCAATTGTTTTTGCCTTAAGGGCTTGGTCTAGTAGTGCAAACAAATGCATCCTGTCATCCTATATGTAAATAATATAAATGTACTAAGGGAAAGTTGCTCCACTTAATTTTTAAAAATTAAATCATTCGTATAATTTAATATTCGTAATAAGTACCAAAAATGACAATTTGAAACAATTTTCGTGAAAATTACACCGGGTGATTTTTTTTTATCAGTACACAAAATTTGCGAATACTTTCTATTGATATCTTCAACTTCATGTTTATATAACTGATCAACTTTTACAAAGAAATTTGGACGAAATATAAAAAAAATAAGCTTTCCATACAAAATGCATAACTCTATACATTTTTTTCGACCTAAGTTTCTTAGTGAAAGTTGTTCAGTTTAACTAATAAAACGGGTAAACAAATTTTGTATTTAATAAAAAAAATGTAATGTTTGTGTTAAAAAATTATAAAATAGAAAAATACGCAAATGAAAACAAAAGACATTTATTTCTGACTAGCTTCCGCCCGCGACTCCGTCCGCGCGGATGTCAGTCTTCGCGTCTTCTACAGATTTATTATATTATGTATAATATATAGATTTATATTGATAAACCTAATAAATCTTTTGCTAGCATTCTGATGCTTTATCGGTTGCACTGGATTTATCTCTTTTTTTTCAATCGCTTGAATGATATAGGATGGGTCCTTGATGGGCATCGAATGCTGAAGTCTCGAATCAATCAATTCTGACAGTAGGCAATTTATGTAAAATCCAATAATGGTCCATCATTTTATTTTGCCTAAACGTTACATACTTTTTTATATATTCTATTTTATATATTCTATTTTTAACGAATGATTCACTCCAGTCCAAACAGCAAATAAGCAGACTTCTGCTTCTGCAACGTTTAGTTGTCCCTGAATTTGGAAAAAATAGTCATGATTCTTATCTATGACAAAAGTGTTATTTTTTGCATTGTATTTCAAATATTAAATTTTTTTTTAACCGCATCTTCCGCATTCATGTCTTTTGCCGGAATTAGACATTTAACTTCTACTAGTCCCATTTTCCCTTTTTGATATGGGAGTGTATAAAGTAAATTTTTTAGATATTTCTCGTTATACTTTTAAAAAGTTATTATTGTCATTTTGCTCATTAGGTAAAGTAATTTCGATATCAGTTTTAAGTTTTTTGATACCTGCAATAATAACGTCATAATCGCCTGCACATACTTATCGATTACACCCTGTATACAATCCACCATCCACATCCATAATGTTTTCCTGTCCTCCTCTCCTTTACGCTGTTCACCGATACATTTTAAATGAGTAAATCTGCTACCACTGAAGGATGTTTCATTGTGATCAGCAAATTTTCACCACTGTTGTCGATTATTTGTTTTTCATTTTTAATCAGCAATTGGGAATCATCAGTTTTGTTTTTTGCAGATTGGTGATGTACCCTAACAATACGTCGAAAAGGGAAAGCATCAACGAATTATCGTTTTCGTCCTCTTTTTTTATTCTTCGCGTCTCTGTTACTTCTGTTTGTTTAGTTCTCAACCCCACTGAATTTTGATGATGTGATGATAATCCATTCGTTTTAATATTGGTACTTAGAGTTTTTTGGTAGTTTTGTAGTTAGACTAAACTAGAAATGGTGGACTAAATTTTTTAGCGCGTCTGTAAGATCAGAATATAAAACCAACATCCTGTATTTAAGTTACAAAATTAATTATCAAACAACATGACGCTACGTTGAAAATGACTAGAAGAAAAAATTAAAACACCTCGGATCAATTTTGGAGTAAACAAATCATTTTCCCCGTATGGGGATTTCCCCGGATGAACTTGGGAAGTTCAAGTTCTCAATACAAGTTTATATTATATTTCATATTTCTCAAACGAAAAATAAACATTTTTGGAACTTCAGAAAAATTATATTATAAGAAAATTTATGAGCTTACTTTAGTTTTAAAGAAATATACATCCCTTTACTGACACCCCGTAAAATAAAGAAATTGTTGCCAATCACCTTTGCAATCTATTTGGTTTCATTAACTTTATGTTCGAAGATAATTTTTTTTCTAGTAGTTACACGCGTATTTTTTTCGTTTATTTTCCATATCGAAATCAAATGTTTAAAAATACGAATATTTGCACAAAACTAAGATAAAAATAATCAATTAACAAAAATATTAAATTTAATGAAGTAGAGCAACTTTCACTTCGGTATGAAGGAAAATCGAGCGTAGAGCACACGTCAGAACGCTCCGGCCCAAGGAGCGCGACTAAAGAAATTCGCTAGGATTTTTCCTTATTATTTTAAATATTTTTTTAATATTTAAAGAATTATCAAAATTCAAAAAAAAATTTTTTAAAGGATTAATACTCATTGGTCTTCAACCAACTCGAATAAATTAATGGAAAAAATAACTTTTAGCAGTATTTATCAATCGATTTTGTAAGGCAAAAAATGGGAAATTTAATGAATTTATAACGCTCTAATTAAGAAAATCATAAGTTTTTCGGCAATTGTATTCAGCAGTTTTTAATAACGACTATATAAGGATAATAATGCGCTGATCAGATTATGTAAATTGTAATCGGTTGCAACGTAGTGAGTGCACAAACTTAGCTCGAAATGATTTTGGGGGAAAGAGACTTATCTTGAAGGCCTGATTAAGGTAACATAAAGTAACTTTATAAATGTGAAAAAATTCACGCGCATTGCGTATATAACACTAATTGATAAACAAGAAAAAAAAATTCAGTTTATCATTTCATTAGCCGGGAAAAAATTGTCAAATAACTTGTTGAAAACGCAATTTTGCTAGACTGCAGCCTTAAAGGGCAACAAACATAGACTCTTTAGAAACTTTTGCGATAGTTATGGTTAACTAGCTGTGCTCCGCGGTTTTACCCGCATTGCTCTGCTCCTGTGGATCTTAGCGTGATGATATTATACAGCCTTCCTCGATACATGGGCTATCTAGCACCGAAATAATTTTTCAATCGGACCAGTGGTTCCTGAGATTAGCACGTTCAAGCGAACAAACAAACTTTTCAGCTTTATAATATAAAAAATAGATAATAAATACACAGGTACCTAGTATAAATACACAGGTAGTTTTTTATGTTATCTATAAATAATTATTAAGTAACAATTTTTTAAATAAAAAATGTGAAGAAGGCAGGTACCTTATTTATGACAAGGCTAAAAACATACAATTTACATAAAAAAATAATTTTCTCTAGGGAAATCATGAAAAGCAAAGCTTGTAACATGTGTTGTAACATATTTAAGGTATATAGGTGAGTCTTTATTTCACAACTCCGAGTAGTTAATGTATTTTATTGTTTACACGTGACTTGTATTAAATCATACACATAATACATACATAATTGCGGTCGCTTTGTATCTTCTAAGAATTACAAAGTGTCCATTGTTTTCACCTTCGTAATTAAATAGAGAAATGTAAAAAAGCAAAACAAAATATTAGCATAGAGCGAAGGACTTTCTAGATCTCGTTTTAAAACATTCGTGTTATAAAAACTGTGGAAACATAAGGTATTGTGTTTTGTCCGATGTCTGTGACTGGTCGGTCACGTAAACAGTGAATGGAAAGCGTCAATTCTCCGGCGACCACTGCCGCGTCACATTCTCATCTCGCCCTTATCCCTTATCAAGTTATCACCCACTCACACCTCGTGACTCGGATCTTGTGAATTACCGATACGATATAGGCGGCTTCGAACGGTAGTACTTGCACTGTAGTCGGATACTGCACCCTGTATCGGATGTGATAGTTATATCTGTGTTCACGAATTCATTGGAATACATTAAGCCTTAAAGGCGTCATTTCACTGTCTGACAGGTGAGTTCTACCATACATGCCATACATTCTAAATAATATAAAACAAAAATAAAGTTTTACATAAAATGCTACTTTAGTTGCTGATTGAACAGAAACAAAGAAATAAGCATTCATTACCTACACGTAGGTTTTAATATTTGCAGTCATTCCCTTTAATGTTCTGAAAATAAATATATTATTAGTTTACCTAATAAGAAAATAAATTCGCAGGTACAATAGTGAATTATATACAATTTAATTATAAATAATAATAATTAAATTGGAAAGCTCTACAATATCCATCGTCTCTATCTATCCGAAGACGTTTTAATATTTGTAATATATTTATCTATCATTTTCTCGACATAAAAATTATATTACACAAGTCTTTATTTTTATTCTTTTAATACGTGTATACAATATGATTATATTTTATAACAGATCCCTCTAATAAACAATTGTTTCAAGCGTGAATTATGGCGAAAAAGATGCCGGTTTTCTGAGCCAAAACTTAATGTCTGATTATTTTTATATGGTCTACATATACGTACATATAAAATTATTTAGAATTTTATTCAGTAATAAAAATATTTATTTATGTTAAAATGTGCACACAAGAGGAATAGGAACTACTAAATAATATTTCTCAAGAACTTTTCCTTGAGAAGACTGGGTCACGCAACAAATATAGGTGGATAACAATGAAAGAATATTAATTTTAAGGAAAATTTTATACAGAGTAACTGAGAATATTTATAAAAATATATTTAAATGATTTTGATTTATATTTATTGTTATTACTATATTGATGAAGCAGAACGCTAAAAGTAATATAAACATTTTGAATATTTTGGCTATTATATTACGGTACTATTTACGAGATGATGCATTTTATATGAATAAACATTTTCTCTCTTTTCTATACATATTTTTTTTTTTAGTATCAAAAAATATCTAAAAAACACCACACGATTGCTATGTTGTAATTTTTTTCGAGGACTAGGTCTACGTTTCGTAGTGCGTGAGTACTGAGTATATATTATCCAAATACAATGAGATTTTTCAATGATTTTCAATAGAAAGACTTTTGTAATGTTTATGTTAACACTACACATGTGCCCAGTCATAATCGATTAGCTATTTAACACTATTAACGTGGCAATGTATCCCAATTGACACGACTGAAATTGTATAAGGCCACCACCTTACATTGAATCAGTTAGTGTGCAGGATATTGTGATAACTAATGCATGGATGTCCAACGAACCGGACTGACCATTAAAAAAACTTATTTAAAATAATCCCCATAATCCCCATCTATTATATTTAAGAAACTGTGTTCAGTGATAGTGTTACAACGTCATAATGGTGAGTCTCTATATCAATATTTTTTTACGTTATAAATGCTATTGACTTCTATTAACGCGACTAAAGTGGTAATTACTATTTATTCCTTGATTATATCCTAACAGACGTTAATATTACGAGCGTGACTTTAATGTTATCTGGCAACAACGTTAACTTTAGTACAAACACATTAAATTCATAACCTTTATTGATGTTTTCATGCCGTCTGTAAGATATTAACGTCCCCATGTTTAGTGTATGACAATTGAATACAGTCATTATTTATTAGCGGTATAAAATTTTCCTAATCCTTTTTTATGTTTTATTAACATTTACATTTTTAACGTATTACACAACTAAATTCTTTGTTGAATTTCCTAAGCTACTGATATCAAAATTGTTTAATTTAACATAAAATTGTTAACATAAAATTCATATCGTAAATTCATAACATAATAATAATATGCGAAAAAGATAACAATTTTATTTACAAAATATGCTGCGAATACACGAAAATTAAGAACATGCACGTAGGCACATTTTTTATCTTGTCCTTTTCAAAAAAAATAAAAAGAACCTATTTTCACAATTGAGTTAGGTATGCTAAATGCTAATTTACACGC
Organism: Colias eurytheme; assembly: GCF_061535395.1. Taxonomy (NCBI): domain Eukaryota; kingdom Metazoa; phylum Arthropoda; class Insecta; order Lepidoptera; family Pieridae; genus Colias; species Colias eurytheme. The sequence goes on along the minus strand of NC_142981.1, from coordinate 7,720,969 downwards.
CTTCTGTAAAGATAACTTTCATAAACAGTTTGGTATTTCAATTGTTCATAGCCTATTGAAGTGCGACAGTTTCATAAACTAGGACTAGAAATAATAAAAACACAGAGTTCATAATATTTATATTAAATCTCAATCAATAGGTACCTACAACCAGGCTTAATACCGGAAAAATACCAGACTCTAATTGTTATTAGTCTTGTCTTCATATTGTAATCCTATATCCTATCCTACTAATATTATTACTTTATTACTATTTTACTTTTTACTAATATTATAAATGGGAAAGTTTGTGAGGATGTGTGTGTGTTTGTTACTCTTTCACGCAAATTCTACTGCACCGATAACAATGAAATTTAGCATACATATAGGTACTTGGATTAACACATAGGATAGTTTTTATCATATATAACCTATATTATAGATTAGAAATATTGTTTAAATTAATTGTATTGGTATTAATAATAAAAAGAAAAATATAAATAATAAATTTCAGTATATAATAAATTTCAGTAGTAGATAAGATAAGATCAGATTGCAGGGTAGGTTAAATTCAAGATTATCGCTTATTTACTCAAACTGAGTCGAGTGGACCAACTTCGTCAAATGGACCAACGTCAAAAAAATATATAATTCTAATAACCTAACTACATGTATATTGTATAATGTTTCATATCTTAAATATCTACATATTATATTCTTCTGTATTATACCATAATTAAACTGTAATATTAATATTATTAAATGAACAAATATCTTGCCAAGAAGTGGCAATTGTCTCATTATCGTGCAAGATCTAAAATATTTTAAAAGGTAATACATAATATATTATTGTTACAGATAAAAATTACAAAACTCACAAAAATATACAACCATCGTTATGTTTATGTACATACATGCGATGGCGTAGTGGTTAGTGACCTCGTCTGTTACGTCACAAATTGTGTATTTTGTCTGAACATGGTATTTAAAATTTATCTAATCTGTATTTAAAATTTATCTAATCTGTTCATCCTCTCCATTCATTTAAATAATTTTATTCTTTCACCATTTACTACTTTCCACAATCGAATTGCGTTTTCGGGAATCATATCTTAGAATGATATTGTGTTTATAAAAGTTACTCGTTTCTGGGATTTTAGTTATCAACTTCAGAGATTAGTGCAAAGGGAAAAATGAAGATTTTATCTTTCTTACGTTGTTAAGATTCAAGTGCTAGCTTAAGATATCTTATCGACAAGAATGTAAGAACGGATAATAATAAGAATAGCAATGATATTGAAATATTTAGAATATTTTATTAGTCTGTAAATAATACAAGCAAAATATTATGTTTTTAAGTTGTAAATATTGACTCTATTCTTAAATTTTATTGATACAATATCATAGTGAAATTTAAGAATTAAATAAACATTAGATAGCCTGCATTGCTTTCTATCAATAAATAAAATAAGTAACAGTAAAATGATTACAATCACTAAAAAAAAATAAGTAAAAGAAATTGAAAAATATATACAATTTAGTATTATATATTTATAAGCAACATCTTAGGTCATTTAGCACCTACGGAAGAGACTACTTACTAAAACAACTTTGTCAATTGTTCCATAATTTCATGATAATTTCACTAACCGACATATTGAGAATAAGGGTGCTTTTCCACCGGAGATGTGATATGCAGCTGTGCTACGATAATATAATATGAAACTAAGCTTTGCTATGAAACTTGTGACCGTTTCCACCAATGCTAAGTTACGTAGCGGTGCGAGTAAGATGCGCAGCTCGAGCTTTGCGATGTATCGATAGTAGGCGCTCTGAACATAGCACGCATCCATAGCACATGTCCATAGCACGATAGTTCCATATAAAAACATAATATCTTAGAATAGCTTAGCTAAGACCGTTTCCACCAGTGCTACGCTATGTGCATTAATGAATATGACTGGTGGATAACAAACGCATTCACAGCAACGTAGCACAGCACATCTCTGGTGGAAAAGCACCCTGAAAGCGTCGTACGTAAACATTTGATAACATACAAATATAACGCATGCTATATACGTATTTAATTATTATTTTCACTTTGAAAATATCGAGACCTGTGATCGTTTTGCACGACTCATGATGCGAAGCATCAGAGAGTGCTTTACGATCGAAAAATTTTTTTCGCCTCTTTTTTGCAGCTATTCTTATTATTATAGCCTTGTTAGTTCATGGAATCAAGATATTTTGCATACTATTGTCGAGATAATTTAATGGAGATTAATCCCATACTTTTTAAAAATTGATTTACTTCAATAGAATTGGAAAAAAACACCGAAATAGGTCAAAAAAATTTCCTGTCCGTCATGTGTGAAACCTGAAAACACTATAACTTGTGAAAAAATCCATCATTTGAGTTGAATTTTTTTTTTAAATATTCTAATCGACGATTGTAGGTCACTGAATGCGAATGATTAATTAATTCAGTGTCGTTTAATTGCAATTAATAAAAAACGAAAACGTCAATAAGTTTTTTTTTTTTTATATTTCATAATTAAATGAGCATTATGAGTCGTGCACTTTTGGATTTTCCAAACTTTTTTATCTTAGTTTTATATACAGGGTGTCCCAGCAACGGTATACTAAGCCCCAAGGAGGTTATAGTTTTGCATACGCTGAGTACGTAAAAAATACTTATAAAATTCCAGACGAATTTTTTTGACAAATAGACGAATTCTCAAAACTCTATGTGTATGCCCCTAACAAGCAACCTGCTCAACTTTTCTACCCACTCGTGAGCTATCGTTTAAGATTATGTTTTCATAGACAAAATGCTCACATTAGCGAAGCGGTATATGCCGGCTGCGCGAAGCTAGAGACGAAAACATGGATTTTAAGGAAAAAATAAGCAAACAATTTTTGGCGTAATTTTGTTGTTTAAGTATTTTTTACGTGATCAGTGTATGTAAAACTACAAGTCCCTTCGCGCTTAGTATACCATTAGTGGGACACCCTGTATATGTCATTAATATTATAAAGTTGAAGAGTTTGTTTGTTTGAACGCGCTAATCTCGGGAACTACTGGTCCGATTTGAAAAATTCTTTCAGTATTAGAAAGCTCATTTATTGACGAAGGCTATACCTATATCATCTCGCTAAGACAAATAGGAGCGGAGCACTGCAGGTGAAACCGCGGGGCAAATCTAGTTAGTTATAACTGCAATAGATGTTCCGATCCACATCCAAGTCCATATATTATATTTAACAGATATATTATGCTATTTTAGAATTTTACATACTAATACACAAATATCACGTTACACGTATTTGGTTAAAACAAAAGAACCTGAATATGTATTGATCTTAAATGATGTCATTGATAAACATTGACCCGAAATTTTGTGGGTCATTTGTAACAGGATGGCGGTTCTACAGGGGTCTTAGTACGCAATGACAAAAAGAAAAATGATGGTCAGAACGCTGATACCGGATACCTTAAGATACTGTAATATAAAATATTACAGTATCTTAAGATAAAATATTATAGTATCTTCACCGTGTGTGACGCGCTTTACACTCGCGAAAAATGAGCGCTTAATAGGATAGAGATGTGAATCAGTCTTTCACGATATAAAGATGTGCTTGATGTTATCTCTTTATTTAATTTTATGCGTAATTTTTTTTTGTATAAATGGTAAAACTATGTTATGACGATTCAAAAGTGCTTCTGGAAAAATATTAATTGAATTGAATAAATAATGAGGTTTTAAGCTCACGACTCTTTGTCCTGATTATTTTGTATATTTTATCAGACAAGTCCAAATTAGTGTATTATTATGAATGAATGAATGAATGAATGAATGAATGAATGAAAACGCTTTATTGTACACCATTACAAACAGGAAAAAGACATACATATACAGAAGAGAGACATGCACAAATGGCGGCCTTATGGCTTTAGTAGCCATCTCTTCCAGGCAACCAAACACAAGATAAAAAAAACATAAAATCATGACAGAGGGTGGTGGTAAAGCTATATTAGATTAATAATTAAAAAACAAATTTAAAAAACAATATACCTACACATACACATACATAAGTACATACAAATTATTATAAATAAAAACATACATACACACATACATATTATATATATATATATATATATATATATATATACATAAAGCATATATTAAATAAATATCATAATAAAAATATATACCTAAATACAATAAGTTATCACTTTTTATTGTATTATGTATTATGATTTAAAAATTTATTATAAGATTCATAACGTTTTGATTTAAATATGCGTGAGAAAGAAAACAATTATATTTTGCATTATTTATTGTGTTAACAATAATGGAAATTGAACGAAGGGAGCTGAAGGGAGTATGTAAAAAAGTTCTATAAAGTATTCAAATAAAGTATTGCTCTAAAGTATTGAATATCGAAATGATGGAATACCTATGGAATTAAAAATAAAAACCGGCCAAGTGCTAGTCGGAAGTTTGTTTTTATTACAGCTTAAAGTTATTAAAGACCTGAGATGTTCATGTGAATAACAATTATATAGGCATTCATGAATAAAGAAGAAGTTAAGTTAAAAAACAAAACAAGTGAAAATTATTCAAAATGTTTAAATAATTAAAAAATCATATTTTTCGCAATTACTCTTCTATCTGTGTTACTAGACATTTATTTTTACTAAATTTCAAGATTCTGTTCACTGTAGGTTTTGATTCCCTTGCGGATGTTGAAACTTGCGAAAATTATGCAATTGCAGCATAAACGGCCCTATCTTTTGATTACGTCGCGTTGGTTTATAAGTTTGATTTTTTCACAGCTTCAAGGAATCACGACCGTACTGGCCGACCGACTTGAGTATTGAGTATAAATTTCAGCCTTATGCCTCCACGCGTTCCTAAGATAAAGGGTCTGGACAGACAGACAGACAGACAGACGGACAGACGGACAAAAAAGTGATCCTATACGGGTTCCGTTTTTTCCTTTCGTGATTCGGAACAAAAACAATAAGAAAATTCCCGGATAATTTTATTTATGGCCTGGGTAAATATTCAAGATCGGTGTATTTCTACCATCTTACAGCAATTTCAATGCAGCGCCCTAACGTAACTAAACTCTTCAAAGACTGATTTCGAAACTATGCAATTAATTCAGTTACTAAAATCAACAAAGGCCAATGTTCCATATGAGGCGGACACATTCACAACTAGCATGCATGAGCAATCCAATTAAAGAATTGTTGGGGGGCTAAGAGTGCGACAGTGTGACGACGAGAAGCGTAAACTACAAATAAACGTGTCATTATGATTGAAAACTCGTGGCCGGTTCCTCGTGAGAGATCATGTGATTGTGATGAGACCACTTAAGCAAATAAATACCGGCCCGGTACCCGCAAACCATTTCTGTCAACATTCGGCGTATCTACCTATTTAATATTGATTAACGTGTTGCATTGAACATGATAATGCCAAATGATACAGCTATAACCGGCTATAAAAGCCATTGTTATATTTTATGTATGTGTTGATTGAACCAATAAAAGTAAACTATTATTGTAATAAATCTTCGTATAGAAGTGCACTTCGTACAAAAATAAGTATTTAATATTTGCAAATGTATTTTGATTACTTGCATATCTTTTATAAAATGTGATGAAAGATATCTACTAATTTATTTATGAGATTCATAAGAAAAATAATTAAAAAATGTTATGTATGAAACAATAAAAGATGTAGGTAAATGAAACTCAAATGAAAAACATTAATATACAAACTAGGATTTGTTAATTGAAATATGTGAATCAAATCCATGTTTATATGCTCTATACTAAACAAAGATACATGAAAACAAACAACGGATTTGACAAAGATTACAGCATGCAAGCAAATTACAATTTGTTCTTCGAATGCTTAAATCGTGCAAATTAAATTTGCATCGCACCAATGTCTCTTGAAAAAAAATAAAGGATTCGCATTTATATAATCACATTAAGGTGATGAATTAATTTTTCTAACATTTACGGCCCTTTTCAAACCTTCGTAATTTTTATATTATTAAAGTTGTCGTGATGAAAATTCTTGACAAGAAAGTTCAATAGTAACACAATACGTCTACCGTTTTAGAAACATGATTCCATGATATTTTCTCGATAGAAAAAAAATACAAAGTTATCATTGTTATTTTTTTTTAATTTCTGGCATCTTCAAAATAACAAACGTAAAGTTACGACTTTTTGGATATTAACTATAAAATATACAACCTATACGTCTACCGTGTTAGAATTTTGAAATATGCGATGGTTTTGAAATAAACAAGAAATACTTGAAATTAGCGCGCGACCAGCCAATATAGCGAGAGCCGCCCTGTATCTTCCTACCCCGATCGCTGCACGAGTCATTCCCGCTACGGCCGTCACACGGGGAACTTGTGTCGCTCGCGCAATCGTAAAAAAGGGTGACAACACGATAAGACAAAATGAGACAAATGGGGACAATAAAGAAAATAAGAAGAAGAAACATAAAGGTTGGAGGAAAAAGAATGCTTACAATTGGAACAAATTAATGAAGTAAGTTGGTTTTATTTTAAATTTGATGATAATTGTATTATAGACGATGTTTGATATGTACCCCTGTTTTAAGTACATAACGAATGTGTAAGATTTTTTCATTTATAGCATAAATAATCTGTTCAGAAATCCGGAATCCAGAAGGAAAATAAACCCACTGATTGTTCACAATGTGAATCCACTCCTTCGTAAGTACCTTTATTCAGTCAAAAATGTATGTTATCAAAGCTCTACTGGTTTTATCGCATGATTCCATTTTTAGCAAAAAGCAACAAAGTGCAAAGAAATAAAAAATCATGGTGAACTTAGTGGAAGTATGGCGGACATAATATGGAACAGGAGCTCATTGGAGTAGTATTATATTTAAAAAAAATACGAAATAATTTCAAGAATTACATTTCTTAGAAGGTGGTAGATAAGTATGTTGTATAAAGAATTTGATGTTGATATTTATTTCATTTATACTTACTACACCTGTGCGGGAAATTGCTTAGTAATAAAACAGGTTTATATTCATATATTTTACATAGTAATGTGAGTTTTCATTTCGAAAAATTTTGTGTAAGTATGTATATTAAATTGAGTTCCTGGGTGATCTGGAAACACAATTGGGCCCGGAAGATGGCGCTGCAGTCACTCCTCCTAATGACATGAACCGATTTGGATGAATATTTGTGTGCACATTTCATTTTTGTGGGATGATTGGTTGATTCGCTTTCACATTAGCTAATATTATGTATTTTTGTTGTTAGAAAGTAAACTTAATTTAATGTTTATAATACATTATTATTGGTATAAATAAGCCAGTGTTCGTCTCACATTGCTGTACCTGCCTACCTACCCTACCAGGGCCTAACTTTGTTCTGGCTATTTTATTTTGATTATTTGTAATGAATAATTACAATTATAATAGAGTGCAAAAAATAAATACATGCATCAATATATTTTGTGTTTTTTTAAACAATTTTTTTATTTAAAAAAATATCATTCCGACCGCGGCTTTGCCCGCGTGGAATTAGATTATATCGTGAATCCTGTCTTATCCCACAGAAGTGTTCAGTTCGGATAAAAAGTATCCTATGTGTAAATCCAGGCAATTAGCTATATTTTATCAAAATTGGTAATGTAGTCTTGACGTGATTAAGTAACAACTAACAAAAAAATATACAAATTAACATCCAAAGTTTCGCATCAGTTTTACTGTATTAGTGATATCTTCCACTCTTGACTTTGACTGAGAAGAATTAGGGTTTATAACTTCTTTCAGAAATATTACCTTTCATTTCTGGGCATGATGTAATATCTACGTCAGCATCAAATTCGATCTAAATCCATTCAGTAGTCCGCGTTATTGAGTACCATTTCATTTTTTCAGAGTAACAATATTTTTTGTTATTTTAAAGATTATTTATAACCTGTATTATTTTGTAATAAAGTAAACATTACGAAATAATAATAATTATTAATAATGTCTAAGTAGTTGTTAAAAAGAAGATTATTTGTTTATAAGCAAGAAAATAAAACCAATAAATCAACAATTAAATATATGTATAAGAATATTATAACTGTATGACGACTCCATACATGTTTGTCCCGAGTCGGCCAGCGGCAGCGCGGCGAGTTTGCAAGAATGACTTCGCGCACACCCGCGTTCGCGATAGCGAGCTATTAGACTCCGCCCGCCAAGCAGTAGATTTTTTTTTGTGTATCGTCTTAAAAAATGGTATTCCAAATGATTATAGACCGAGAGATAGTGACAGAAACTTTTCGGTCATTTATAGTTTATACCAGTATGGTGGATCGCGTGGGCGTTAGTCGAACTCGTCAGATAAACTACGCGAATGCGTTAATTGAAAAACAATAACAATTCAATTAACGCATTCGCGTTGGTATGGCGGGCTGTAAGTCACACTGAAGAAGTATGGCATGACACAACCGCCTACTTCTTTTTTATGGGCTATCAGAAAATCCTAAAAATATTGCGGAGCAAATCGTTTGACACTCGTAATAATTTATCCGTAAAGTTTAACTACGTCCTTGCGATTGGGCCGCCAGTACCAGCGCTCTACCATCATTTTCTTTTTGCCATCGCGTACCTCTGAAGGTCCCTATCTCCTGGTCTATATCATCACAAAGCAGATATTTTGATAGTGTTTGATGAAAGATTCAAAAGTTATTGATATAATATCAGGATAGGACAGGCTCTCCTATTTATCTTTATTAAAAAAAACTCTTGCTGAGGGAATTATGCGTATAAAATATTAATCACCTTGACGGTGTTTAATAATTTTATTTCCACTCTTTTCACATGTATGTCCATTATCCAGTCATTTTTTTGATAATAATATGGTGTTTCTGTAATGCATCACTTAAAAGAAAAATTAAATGCTAGACCCTATCTATGCAAGAGTTCTAGGCCGGTTGTGATCGCTAACCATCAAGCCAACCACCAGCTCAGATGCCCGCTTTAACATAAAACAATTAATAAATTAATAACTCAGGCCCCGGAATCACAGACACAATAGAAAATCCATTGTGTCGTGGCCCGATCGGGCCGTTCGGGGCTCAATGGGTTTTAATCGTTAAGTGTGCACAGGCGATTATTCCGTTACTATTACAGATATCAAAAAAATAAAAATGTTGTGTGGTTTTATGAAACCACGGTAAAAGTGAAACTGTTCGAACGGTTCCGAACGCTGCTTTGTGTAGCGCATGTCGCGTGTCGGTCGGCTGCCGAGTAGGTATACCTACTCGGCAGCCGCGATACACGCGATACATGCGCTACACAGACCAAAAAGTTTGAGACGATGTAATAAAAGTTTCACTTTAAAACTTTAAACTGTTATCGAACGTACTTAACCTAATGAGTGAAACGGCCATAGTAAATTTTTAAAAATAAAACGAGAAATCTAAGCAAGAAATATCTAAAAAAATTACTTGTAACCCTCCCATACATTTAGTATGAGATATCTACGAATATCCCATGTACATTTAATATGAAACATTTTAGCTTTTTCTTTCTTTTTTTGGTTTTCTGCTTTAATTACTTCGTAAATTTGAAGGGAAGTTCATTTAGAAACTGTAAATAGAGCTCTTCATTGTATTGCACAATGAGGACATCACTTCGAAAATCTGCTATGAATAGGTACAAAATGTATGGGAAATAAAATATATGGGAGCGTTTAATGTAACATTTTTGGATATTACTCATTTTATTTTTAAAAATTTATTATGGCCATTTTACTCATTAGGTTAAGTACTTTCGAAATCAGTTTAAAGTTTTTTAATATCTGCAATAGTTACGGAATAATCGCTTGTGCACACTTAATGATTACAGCCTGTATATAGATAACTCTAGATATGAAATAATATAAGTACCTAGCACGTATAATAGATGTATAAGGAGATTTTTTTCCATAACGCCAAATATAAAATATGTAACTACATAATTTAATTTACTATATGTAAAAATATTGATGTTTATAATGCAAAGCTCTTCACAATCGAGAACTTTGGCCCAACGAATGATCATCGATGTATGCCGCCATTACGGTGATTATGAATAAACGTTATGAATATATTATTGAATATACTATACATATATCATGAAGATCTGATTTGGATTTGGTGCTGGATTTGATAAAAACTGAGTATCGATTTCTGTAAAGTCAAGCTGCTCAGTAGCTGCACGATACATCGTCAAAAACATCCACACAAAGAAGGAAGGAAAAGGAATTTACCCCCTGCAGTTCTTAAAGACGGAATGCCCGTAGAAAAGCATAATAGAACATCATTTAAAGAAAATTTTATGTGGAATATATGATGCTATTTGTGTAGCTCCTAAACTTATGAGCAAAAATCTTAAAAAAAATTCTTTGAAACCCTCCTTCACCTTTAGCCCACGCTTGAGGACTTTCTAGAGAATAGCTGTAGCGATTTTCAAAACTACATGAATAATTATTTCCGCTAATGGCCCATTTTCGGCTTAATTTTCTTGGGTTATCAATGATACACATCAAGAAAGTCTAGGGATATATTATTATATTGTACGAATATCTAAAAATTTATGAAGAATGAATTTGTCAGATTGTTGGAAGAATTACAGATCATTTTCAGGTCTTTAATAAAAATAAAAATAATTTTTTTTTTTTTGGTAACTTGGGTAATAAGGATCTTCATTTTTCGCTAGAAGACTATAAATTTTGACTAGAATTGCCAATATTTTTTTTTCAAAAATCTAATAATAAATAATCACTGCTACCTTTCATATTAATTTACTTGATAAGGGTTAAAAAAACTTACAATTGTTTGTTTATCGTGTATTGCTTTAAAATTTTCTGTAGGCGCTTTTAATTGAATAAAACATAGTTGCTAATGAACAAATAAATATAGGTATTTAATCAGTCAATAGAAATAAACATACGTCTTAACCTTATCTGTTAAATGGAATAGGTGCACTATAAATAAAAAAGGAATTATTACAAAAAAATATTTTGTAATTTTCCGCATTTTTACTTGTCGGTTGGTTTTAATGCGTTACACTATTATGTGAATAGAGAAAACATGAAATATAATATAGTATAATCATGAGGACATTATTTACAAAATATATTATCTGAAATGGTATTGTAATCTGTCCGCCGTTGAGGATTTTCAGTTCCTTGTCAAACGTTGCGAGTTGCGCTCGAGTCGCCTCATGTTTATAACGAGCAAATACGAATTTGTGCATATTTAAACAATATTATTATTTAAAATAAATAATTCTGCTATTTAAAATTTATTATAATGACATCAAATAAATAGGTATTTAATTTTTTAATAGTTAATGTATGATGTATATAAAAGGTTTTATTGAAATTTTGTATTACTTCAGTTTAAACTGTGTGTTGTTCTTTAAAGTAAATCTTATTATTACTACCTTAATACAGCTTTTATAATTATTTATAAAATTAATCCGGTAAGGACCACTAGTAAAATTTAAATTTTAAACATAAAAAATGTAGTTAACAAACAATAAAAAATATTTTTTTAATTTTCCAGGTTCGTAAAACGAGCGTCCGAATGACAGCGATAAAGGAATATCCATTCGATCTGAGTGATTTGCAAAATCAACAAAAGGCGGAAAACTTGCCACCGCCTCAATATAGTGAAAAGCCTCCGACCACGAACATAGCACCACAGACTACAGCAACACCAGACGGCAAAAGAAAAGTCTCTATAATGGCTGATGAAAATAGCAAGGACAGGGAGAAAATGCCCTCTGAAAGGTGGGTGATTGATGAAATAAAAACTAGTTGTTAAGTGTTACTGTGTGTTCAACTTGTAAATAATTAATATATTGAAGTTCAATGGAAAACAAAAAATCAACGTCATGCAATAGCTTATTAAATTTTGAAATGTTTTTATGGGACATATACTAACCAGACTGTTATATCAAGTAAGTTTTTTTATTTATTAGATAGAAAAAGCAAATCTTTAGACTTTTAACAAAAGTATTAATTTATTTTCTAGGCCTTAGCTTTATTTTGTTTGTCAAACTCATTATTTGCTTGATTTTATGCTGCAACATTTTTTCACAAAATCCCAATTTTTTTCGATTGTAGCTGGTTATCTCAGGTTTTCAATGTCCAAACAAATTATCATTGTCCTAGGCGATTATTTTGGAAAAAAAAAACATTGGTTGTCTGTAAAGTCGGTTTACTGACGATAGTTGAACGTGACAACGTCCGATTGTGCTTCTTTGTTGCTCGTTCCGCGCTCTCGCTTGCACTTCAAGCCTTACATGGAACGCCTCAGAGCGAGGTAACGCCGCATTAGGCATGTTTTTTCGGGCGTGCAGCCGGCTCTATCGAATTATAAGACGTTGTCACGTCAAAAAGCAGCTTACTCGTTTATAAAACTATCCATACAATGTTAAAGTCACAGAATACTTACTAGTAGCTAATGGCAAAGTAAAGCAAAGGTAGATCGACATAATACTCACCACGCCTACAACTTTATATGAGCAATAACGGAGAAACATAAAATTAGCGATTAATTATGCATTGCGTGCTAATGATAACATAAAACCTGTAGATTTCTCACTGAATAAGTGGGTAATTAAATTGATTGAATAATTAATGTTCCTGAGTTAATATCAACAAATGCCGTTTAACAACAAAAAAGTGATAGTGAAAAATAAAAATACATAAAAAAATTAAACACCACTCCTTTTTAAATTTGAATTAAAAGGTTTTAATTGTATTTTAATAGTAGATAATTAATATTTAAATGTTATCAAAATGATAATCAACTCTTCAAAGTATTTTGTATTTTTATGGTTAATTTAATTTAATGTACTTAGTTACCTACGTAAATAAATCTTGTCCGCATTTTCATATAATCATAATATGTATTATCACAGACTAATAATAATACACTACGTATACAAGTATTATGATCGAAATATACCTACCTTCCTCCCCGCACGATTAATTTTTATTTAATTACATAACATGAGATCTTATAATTTATGCGCTTCGTAGAAATATAGATACTATAACGACTACCAAATTGAAAATTGTAGAATATATTTTCGTAATTTCAAATCGAATTATTGATATATCGGTTTATACAAGCTCTGCAAATTTATGGATTTTATATCTATAGGTAATAGTTAATCTATCATTTTCATAAGGTAAGTAAACACATAAGTACCTATTCGCTTTTCATTACTAATAAAGCGTTTAATTTTGAAGCCAATTTAAATAATCAAAATTTCATGAACGTTACATATTTAAAGTAGAGATAAGTACATCATTTAATAATAATTGATATCACTTCCTGGATTTGCTCCAAAGCCGATACAGGCTTCGATAGTCGATACAGGCTGCTGAACTATAATTTCCAAAGAATGTCACTTTATACAAATTGCATATTTTCCATTGTTTTGCCTTTACATTCAATTAATGCACCGTAATTTTAATGTTTGATAAACAAGAAAAAAAATATCTTCGTATTGATTATTTCTATCCTTAAATCACCCTTAAATATAAAGACAATCTATGTAGAAGGCTACATAATAAATTAACAAATACTATCAGATACATCTTCTTATATGTACTAGCAAACTTTATGCATAATAAAAATGTCCTCTCAAATGTGTTAATGTCCATACAGATTTATTAACGGTTTGCAATTGGAGACCAGGCGGATATATGGCGTGTGTAGTCGTACCTTTCACTTGTACACCGACAATTATTATTACAAATCTACATAGAGCAATAACAACATTCATCTTTAGCGACCGTCACGTGACTATATTTTGTGAAAGGTACAGCGGTGGCTGATGAAGTAAGAGCCATGATGATGTATGCGCTACTGCCTGTCCGTAGCTCAACTTATTTGGCCATCCCAATATGCGTACTGGTATACTAACAACTTATACGCTTCACTGGCTCAACTTGGCCGATGAATCACTTGACAGTCACGTGCCTATTGAAACCTACATTGTAATCGTTACGAATTTTATGTATGATTTAGGTACGCCCACATGACTACAAGTCTACAATAGATGGTCGTAAAATTTTAAAAGAAAATATATTAATCAACATTAAATGACATGTGAGGAATCACATTTGAGTTTATGTTGATTATGTTTTTTTTTTTATAAATTCTAGTTAGTAACAAAATGTAAATTAGCAACAAAAATATTCGGTTCTCAATTTCAAAATTATCTATTTCACATACCTAGGTATAAAATTTCTAAAATAGAATATGACACTGAAAGCTTATCTCCCCTTTATATAAACAGTTCTGTAGGTGTAAGGTGCACGCAAAAATATCCATTCGGTAGGTGCTCGCAAATAATAGGTATATCCAGCAAATCAAAATTAAATCGGATCAGTATCGATCATCGTATTTTTCGCGATCGGATAAATACAATGCCCTATTACCTATTTCGGACCCATAATTCGACCTAAGAATAATGTTTCTATACCTACATAGGTAGGTAATCATAGTTTTAATATTTGGACGGGAGGTAGGTACCTAACTAACCTTAAGCTGACAAAAATCAATATAATTTTATAAATAAAAGTTAATACTTATATCTTGGCAATAATAATTTGTCTTGAAAAAGTCGTTCATCACAACCATGATTTTCATGCCTCATAGCTTATGCACGTCGAATTTACCTCTACACAAGCTTTGTTTCTGAATGACGTAGTCACAACTTTGAAATATGTATTTGTTTAATTATTATAAAGTATGGTAGTGAGCATTGACTCGTCATTCAGTTGCTTGACACTTGCGCGCCGGCGCAGCCGCTACCCTTTTCGCGAATTTGCATGCTTGCGATCGGCAAAGCATTTATCGTCAGCCAATAAGAATTTAGCCGGCCGGCGAAACCCAGCATTGTTAGGCAGTCACGTGCCAGGGGTGAGAGGAAGCGGGCGGCTCGACTTGGCTGTACCGTCTCCTATAAGATGCACACACGGTATCGCATAGGTATGGAGTGTGCTGAATCGAACGGCATGCCCTCGCGCACATTTGAAACCCGCGCACCTTAACGTTCGATTGCGAGTGTACAAGACTCTCTGAGTGCCATGTAGGATGTCTCACAGTAGCCTCAGTCACTATGACACCTATCTCCCATCAGACTCGTCACTTGAGACCGACGCACTCAACAGACATTGGTAAGTCTAAATATATTGTACAATTAAATCAACCGTCTAACAACGAAATTAAGACCGAACACATGGTTTCTATCAACGTTAATTAGGCGTTTTTACACAGTCGTTTTTCCTTAAAAATTTTAGTACCCTTCTATATTTTTATAAAAATAAACTTATATATGACATATGATAATTAATTTATAAATCAAACATTAAATATTTTTAAAGAAGATTCAATTAATTATTAATAAATACATCAATAAATTTATATTATTATAGTTATACCTATATTCTAAAGGTAAACCTATAAACGAAAGCTCACTCAACTCCGTTTAATCCGTTCATCATAATTCGTAGCTTAGGTAACTATGTTATTAAATAATAATTTCATAAAAATTGAGTCGAACAACTGCAACGCCAAATTTATAATAATCAAACAAAATCATAAATTTACCTCTTCTTAGTGCAAGTAATTAAAAAAATAATTTAACAAAGTTTATATTACGGTCTGAAATTTTATCTGAAGCCGTATCTGTATACGTGAATTGTGAAAGCTTAGATGCTTTTGATATATAAGTGCTTGTAATTTAATCAGCTCCGAATAGCTGGAATCATTAGTGTGCATGAAATACACAAAGTTTATAACCTAGCACCCATAAGACTTAGAAACTATTAGTTTCATTAGAAATTAGAATTAAAGTAATAATACAGATTTTCTTTATATTAAATTAAAATTTTAAATGATTATTTAAAAATTGAATACAATATTTGGTACGTGTATGTTCATTAATTAATAAGACTTCCACTCGTTGCGTTTTTAAATGAAACTAGGTCAATATACCCAAGTATAAAAATATCCGTGTAAAACCGGTAAATATTAAATTGCAATCATCAAACTTGCTAGAGTAGGTACCTATGATTCGTTCCAATAAGAAAAAAATATCGTTCACCATGGCCGATATGGCGAGGCTAGCCATGCGTCGCGGTACATTGACCATGCAACGCATTATGCATATTACGATATTTTATTAGTTCAGTTTTATTTACTTTTATATATTATACCTAGTAAAAACAAACAACAAAATTCACCGGCCAATCAAAAGTAACATTAGCATGTTATCTATTAAAGAAAAATTTTATCAGTTGAACTTAATTGAAATGTCACTTTATTGCACCTTGCATTCACAAAAACCTTGGCAGTCACATGATTTACACTTTTATGGGCAAAGCAATTCAACCTTTTGCAAGTGCATGGCCCAAGCAATGCCAATATAAGTAGAACATTTCATGCCCTTGACAGTTCGGAATATTTAGGTATAAAATTAATTAAACTTTTTAGTGACTACACCTCAAATTAATTGTATGAAAATATATTCATGATAAGAATCAATCTACAGCGATATTTGTAACAATCGTATTATTAATGTAGAATATTTATTTATTTGAAAAGAAAATTTCGATTGAAAGAGGAAGACAAAATGAATATTCCTGAAGATTTACTACATATTTAGGTATAAGGAGCACCATTATATTTTTTAAAATTATATAAAATAAATTTTAATCAGCAGGAATGGCCGAGTATCTGGACAAGCGGAGGGGCCATCGCGCCGAAAAAGCAACCTGCACAATGCCATGGCGGCTGAAATGGATTCATCTTGGGGTATGAATTTAATTATTATCATATCTATATAAAGGAAATAAGAAAGTAACTATTAGGTACATTTACATTGCAAACAATTTATTTTTATATAATTATTGGAGACATGCCATATTCATACATAGCCCTCGAGCAATAATTAAGTTCACCTGTCCTTTCTCATCTTCAATAATAATTATATCGATTAACGAAAAACCTTCAGTAACACATCACCTTCTGTGGCGGTAATACAAGTTGTTTTATTTACAGATCGGCCGGCGCATATAGAAGGTAGATATAAAAAATACTCAACGACATCATCAATTTATTCCAAGAAGGCTTTATCACATCACAGTGAACACATCGAGAGGTATGTGGATAATACTAAACTGGTTTTGTTTCGAATGTGCTTAAGCGATTTAACTGTACCTTAATCTGTTTTGTGTAGATCGTGGTGGTACGCTTGTTGCCAAAAGTGTCACAGCGAAGAGTCCGGAACTCCGTCGTGGGAGCCTCCGCACTGGCAAAAAATTTGCCCGTACCCGTTATGTCCTTCATACAGACACTTTGCTCAAAACGTTTCAGTATTATTAATTGGTGAGTAAATCTATGAATCTTATGTAATGGTATTTAACGTATTTAGCCTTTTAATATTTATAATTATTATTTTATACTATCTAATAAATGGAGCATGTGCATATAACTAGGTCTTTTTAATGAGCTGGAAAATGTTATCCCTATTAACTTCTACGTTCCGATATATCAAATTACTTGCACAAAAAATTACAACCTTTATTCATGTTAAAATGTTTACTATAAAATAATTTTCTATCACAAATAATCTACTTGCTTAACATTGACATCATCGGTGCGCAGTACCTACTTTATGTAACTAATCGAATCAAAACCGTGACTATGTCACAAAAAATTTCCGATAATGGAACCAATTTGCTCTTTTTTAAAATATATCTATACAAAATACCTTATCACCAAAATGCCTCCATTTTTTGTTTTAAAATTAGAAGTATTTATTAAAGTTTTATTTCAACGTAATTGTGATATTGCTTCGCCTATAAAACTATTTGCCATTTGCGATAAAAGTGTTATAGAAAATGTGTTAAAAAAAATCTTTTATGAAATTGTACATATTTTATATGAATAATTGCATTTATATGAATAATTGTCGTAAAATTCACTTAAAGACGTCCCCTTAAATCTTTCTCACTAAGTATTTAGTAATATGTACCTACTTAAATTATTGTGGTTCCTACTTCCTTTTACAATATTTTTCATATGTGGTTCAATATTTTCTGTAGTTTTAATTTCTTATGGGTGAAGGCGTTTCATGTCTGAAAAATATTAACCAACGTTTTCAGAATAAAATATTTAAGAATTTTTCGTCCGATATTCCATTGTCATTCATAACTGTTGTGTTCACAAAATCTTGTCTATGCAGGAAATGTGTGGTCACTTTCATGAACAAGAATAACGGCAAATTATATTTTTAATGTGATTAAACTCAGCGTCCTATCCTGTTCCTTTCCAAATGTTTAAATAATGGAATAATGTTCGTCTTTTTATTCTAAATCTTATCCTACTATATTGTAATACAAAAGTTATCTTTAACAAATGGCTCTTTGACAAATTGGAATGAATTAGTAGGATTAGTATTATTATTCAGTTTTGTCATTAGGTAGGTACACTTATCCATTCTTGTGTTATTTTACAGGTATTTTAGTTTGGGTGACAATATGGATAATATTAGGGGAAACAGCAGCGCCCGGTGGGCAGCTGTTTACGCTCGCCGTGATGACTATAGCGGCGTACTTCGGCGGATGGCTTATGGTGAAACTTACCACACTGCCGGCGCTAATCGGGATGTTAATTGTGGGAATAATCCTAAAAAATATTGGTTTTGTTAATTTCAATTCCGATTACCAACATGTGTGCTCTTATATAAGGTGAGCGCAAAACGAATTTGAAATTATAATTTTTGTTTGCGTGAAATATCTGAGAATATTATAATCTAACCCATACGATATTTTCTATTTCAGAAAAATAGCTTTAACAATTATTTTAACTAGGGCAGGATTAGACCTAGACCCAGTTGCAATGAAAAAGTATTTCTTTACTGTTATAAAACTAGCTCTAGTGCCATGGACATTCGAATGTTGTCTATGTGCTGTTATGGCCAACCTTTTGCTCGGATTACCGTGGGATTGGGGTAAGTTTGAAATTACCTATATCAAAATACGGCTAAATTATTCATAAAATCAAAAAAAATAATAATTTAATATTTTCTCCTTATAGCATTTCTACTTGGCTCAATAATAGCAGCAGTGTCACCAGCTGTAATCGTGCCTTGTCTATTCCGCCTCAGAGGTAAAGGATATGGAGTGTCCAAAGGGATCCCCACACTTGTGTTGGCTGTATCCGGCGTAGACGATGCTGCCAGTGTTGCCGTATTTGGAATTGTATCATCTATTATGTTTTCAAGCTCATCAATAACCATGAATATAATACAGGTAAAATAACGACATCATATTATAAAATTAAAATATGTTAACTCTATAGCGCTTAGAAAATGTACAATTCAAATACACGATTTAACATGTCCACTGTGCACCGGATGTTCATAAGTTATTCACACTTATAAGGTTTAGTTGGATAAAATTTTCCAATAAATTTATAATGTGACCATGATCACGACCGCGACGGTGAACTCGAAAGCGTTTAAGGCATGGTCAAATACTGTGAACTAGATTTTATGCTATAATTTGCTTTTATACAGCAATTATAAAAATTGCTAAAATTATATCATAATAATTTATAAAGTAAGAGTAATCACATTCAGCTCATCGACTTTGTTTATATAAAGAAGATAAAACGGAAAGATATTTTCGGAATTGAATGACTTTGAATTGAATTATTATTAAAAAATTACATATTTATTATAAACAACGTACATACTATATTACTTATTTTATATTTACTTGCAGACTCATGAAGATTAATTGCAATTTATTCAATTAATTATCTAATATTTAAATGCTCTTGCTAAAAATTATCATATAATTATTTTTACGATCTCTTATTAATTCGATGTGTTATTTTATGATGGCGTCTACTTAAGCGAACATTACAATTTACAGGGTCCCCTGAGTGTTATTGGTGGAATAGCTTTTGGTGTATTTTGTGGCTACCTCGTGAAGTATTTCCCGGAACGAAATGATGCCTTTTTAGTACCTCTAAGAGTACTCCTTTTGCTTACTGGAGGTCTAATGTCCGTCTTGGGGTCAGAAGAAATCGGCTGGGGAGGCGGTGGTACGGAAAATTATTTTTAATTCATTTCAACGATAAATATTTTTCCATTGCTTTTTTAAATATTTATAATATACACGTGATATTTCTTCACACAGAAGTATTGTAATCAGTTTCCTCTTTGCTTACTAAGTAGTCGTAAAATTGTTTGGACTCAATACATACGAGTACGCTGATTGTTTTCCACGCTAAGCAGATTGGCTTTCACTCAAACAATACCTTGTTATAAGAATAGTAACAGAGCTGCAATAAAACAGAGAGAAAACAAGCGAAATAAAATAATCACATTATATACAATGAATGAATAAACAATGTTACTAAAATTTACTTGTTTATTACGTTGAATTAATAAATAAGTAGTTCTACGCGCGAAAACGCAAATTTATCGATGTTTGTTTTCAGGTCCTTTGGCTGTGATAGCGTTTGCCTATGTTGCTGGTAAAAATTGGGTAGAACAGGGCTGGGAACTAGAAGATAATCCTGTTGCTACTGCTTTCGAAATTTTCTGGATGTTCTTCGAACCTATGTTGTTTTCCGTAACTGGGGCACAGATTGTGGTAAGAGCATAAATGTATAAGATACTAGCGGTCCGCCCCGGCTTCGCCCGTGGTACATGTTTACGTTTTCTCTACATAAGAACCATCCTCGTACTTCAAGGAATATAATAAAAAAAGAATTATCGAAATCGGTTCAGCCGTTCTCGAGTTATGCGCTTACCAACACATTTTGCGATTCATTTTTATATATAAGAAGATATTACGTTAGGTACACATTAAAGGTGCATTTAAAATAAAATATATTTGAAAGTACACAATTCTCCCATTTCCATGGTTTGTTATATAACAAAGAGGTTATAAATTATTTATAGGTACTTAAAGACAAATTAATCAATCTATTTCTTTTGCAAAAAAATACCTTTATTCCCATATTGAACTTATTATTTGTTTTTCAGATTTCCGAATTGCCGCCACACCTAGTTATGGTGGGATGCGGAATTCTCATGACTTGTGTAGTTCTAAGAGCTATTGTCACCAGCGTCAGTGCGGTGAGGAGCAACCTCAACATGAAGGAGAAAATATTTGTCGGTTTGGCTTGGATGGCGAAGGCTACAGTTCAGGTAAAGATTAACATTTTTCTATTTCAATTTATATCGAATTAAATAAGTTATATAGTATCAACGCAAATTTGTGCAAATATAAAAAAATGGATTTAATTAAATTAAAAAAAAGTTGCAAAAAAATTAATTAATGATAACGTTTGTGTACGTTATATTTTTGTGGTTGACTTAGTTTTAAATCAAATATTTTGATATTTCCATATTCATACAGAAATTAAAATGTTATTTATTATATTCCAGGCTGCTCTAGCGCCTGTGGCCTTAGATGAAGTTCGAAAAATGGCAGGAGAAGACGGACCTTCAGCAGAACTAATTAATTACGCTGAAACAGTGATCACGGTTTGCATCATGTCAATTGTGATAACGGCCCCACTCGGAGCTATTGTCATCACGATTACGGGACCAAGGCTCTTATCTAAGACCACAAAGCCACCAGTTTTGGAAGGTAAGAAATATTTTGATAAAAATATTTGACTCAAATTATTTATATATCAAAAATGGCAAAAAAGCACGATACCAAAATAAAACATTGTTTTGTTGTTATGATACATATTTTATTTCAAATAGGTACATAAGTTTATCTAGTGTGAATAGGAAAACTGTGACGGAAGATTTTTTCTTGGATCATAGTATGAGGATGTATTATGCCTTGCATATTGATTAGCTGGGCCCGAACCAGTAGCAGTGTAAGATGGATACTGGTTATTATTATAAGAAGAAGGGTTTAGATACTGATTGTGATTATAATTGTTATTGTTAGTGTTATTTTGGGGCGGATGATAACCATTTAACACCAGACCTTCGATTGGATTATAATTTAGATTGGATGATTGAGGATACATGTTATTTCCATTTTGTTGTCCCGATGGAAAGTGTTGATTGTTGTTATAATTATATCCATGTGGTGGGTTGGGATAGGTAGGTTGAAAATTTTGATTATTTTGGTTTGGGGGAATATTATTTATGCCATGCTGATACGAAGTATTAGAAACGTTGTTTAATCGATACGTGGAGTTGGTAAATACATTGTTCCTATTTGTATTCGGTTCAACTCCATTGAAATTTGATAATCCTTGATATGAATTATTACGCTGATTATTAAATGGATAACTTCTATAAGTAGTATTTTGTGGTGGTCTTCTAGAATTATAATTATTATTGAACTGTGTACTCGGAGTTACAGCAGCTAAGCTTGAATAGTTAGAACTTGGGTTATGTCGTGGTCTGTTTGTATTAAAATTATAACCAGAATTGAAAGTAGAATTAGTTGAATGGATATTTGGATAAGGATTGTTCACCTTAACGGGACTACCAGGACCAGGAGCATGAGGATAGTTATTACTGTAATTATATGGTACCTGATTATTATTAGGAGGAATTTGATACGGTGGTCTCGAGCTGACTGGGTTATATCCCGGATATGCGGGAGTTGGATTCCATTGCTGACTGTGAGCATTATTATATGGCATATTATTTGACGATAAATTTGGATACAAGGGCTGGTACACACCATTTCTTGATGTATTATTAATGCCTAAATTATATGAGGGCTGCGAATAATTTTGTTGGGGATAAAACGAACTGCTGTAGCCATTATACGGTGATCTGGTGTTCGATGCGTTCGTCGAAATATATGGATTAGACGAATAAGCCGTGTTCATTTGCCTCTTTCTTCTTTTTAAGTTTTTGTCGCCCGTCTCGATTCCAACTGTCGTTTTCTTATCTTTAGGTACAATATTAAAACTTGCATCATTGGCTAAAATAGTTTTAACTAACAATGAGGGGTGCTCATTTTCGTTCTCCAGTCCATTCTCCGTGAAACTCACTATACTCTTACTGTAAACATATTCTATACTCAGAAAAATGATTAAACAAATAGGAGTATAAAAATAATTCACTGATCTTAATGGTCGCATTTTGAAGACTGACTGTTTTTTGTAGTGCGATAGTAGTAGGAATTCTTATCAAATACTCTTTGACCTTCAACTATCTGGAAATATAATGAGAATGTATTAATTATTAATATATTAACTTTGTTATTTTACCATACCTATAAATGTTACCAGTTATCAGAAAGGCACAGTAAACAAGTCTATAAAAAAAATGTCTAGTTTCGAATATTTTATTTTTCGGAAACTGTTGTCTCATTGTTAAGTAGATTTTTTGTAGATAAATATATTATGTAGTTCTATTTTTCACTTTAACAGCTAGACTAGATATCTACATGAAAGTTTA
Source organism: Colias eurytheme (assembly GCF_061535395.1). NCBI lineage: Eukaryota > Metazoa > Arthropoda > Insecta > Lepidoptera > Pieridae > Colias > Colias eurytheme. Next base: position 7,697,435 of record NC_142981.1, on the reverse strand, counting down.
AACAGGACAGTACGAACTACTAGGTACTCATTTAAAATACCCGTTTGTAAATAAGCCAATATTCCAAATAGATCCCACTACTCATTTTCCGAAGCTGATCAAACAAAAATATTTTGCTTTTAAACTTCTTTGAACATCAATTTAAATAAATATTTGTTTACAGGCTGGCGGCGCTCACACAGGCCATCTATTCGCGATATATCTATCATCGATGAGGAGGAGATAGCGGAAAGAGACGCTGAATTGAGTGCAGAAATACATAATTCACCTCCCAGTAGTCCAGACCCCACAACCAAGGCTCCCAACGCCTACAGCACGCCGAACCCCATTACTGTTCAACCCAACCACCGAACGTAATTCTAATCATTCCTTGATATCCTTTTACCGTCCACCACTATACGTTTTTAAAAGCGCTTGGCATGTGCTTGAAATAATGCCCTGGTCGAGAATTTATTATATTTGCACAAGTAGTCTTAAGTACCTATGTGTTAAGAAATTTTATTAACCAGACAATAAATCGAAGAAATCTAAAGATAACACGTCCAACAAACGAAATTGAAACAATATATTCTTATAGTATCTAAGTATAGGTAAATATATCACATTGCAATATTATATTGGAAGAAATAACTATTGTTTCATGTATATTATATTATCTACACATTAATAAAAATTACGTTACCTACGGTTAATAAAATTTAATTTTTCGTAATATACAATATTAAACATTGTGATAAAATTTACTATAAGTGAATGGGAATGTCGCTTTGAAAAACAGTTATAAATATTTGTTCGCCTGCAAGTTTAAGTTTAAGTAGCATTAGGGAGGTTCTTGTTTAATAAATTATTTATACTTTTGTAGATATGTTTAGTGCCTAGTTTAAAATCAGTATTTTATGACCATTTACTCTTAAGTGAAACATCAATTATGTTATATATAAACTTAAACTTACTTTGTTATTAATTATTGTTTAATATCTACTTAATTTTAAATTCCGCTCTTAAATTTATTTTCACGTAACTAAGTATTATATGTGGTGAAGGAAATAAATAATATTTATTTTCATATCTACATAAAAATACATAAGTTGTATAACTATAATGTACCTACAATTTCAAAATTAATATTTAATATCACGGGATGTGATTTCCAATATGTGACTTAATGAATTATGAAATATTATTATTTTACCTATATCGTTTTAAGTCAATTTCTTTTAATGATGAAAAAAATATAAAAGATTGAAACCTAAACTATTTTGGTTGTTTTATTTATGTACATAATATAAGGATATAAATTAACAATAAAACTGTAATAAATATTTTCATGGCATGCTATTGGAACAGAGTGAGTATTATATTTAAAAGACCGTGGTGTTTCCAAGACTTTTTTACTACTTTTTCATACATATATTCAAGAATATACTAACATTCGTTCACGGAACATTAAGCACAATCAGCTTGCGATTTTCTCTACGTAAGTATATAACTTTAAAATTTATTGTGTTCAGTTAGTCCTAAATCTATACATATAATAAATCTGTAGAAGGGTCAATTCTGTACATTGAAAATATTGAAAAAATAAATAGCAGGGGGTGTTACTGGATCGATACCAAGCCCAAATATGTGATTAAAAAAATTTTTGTCTGTCTGTCTGTCTGTCTGTCTGTCTGTCTGTCTGTCTGTATGTGAAGACATCACGTGAAAACTAACGGTTCGATTTCGATGAAACTTGGTATAATTATACCTTATTATCCTGGGCATAAAAAAGGATACTTTTTATCCTGAAAAATGAACGTAGAAAAAAAATAATCTTAATTTTTCAGTTTTATCCATAGACGTTGTTCTGTAGAACAGCGAACACACGTTGGGTATTATTATAGGCCTAGCCGTATTTGAGTCCAATAGATATTTATAAGATGTTATTGTCAGAGTTACTCAAAATGGAGAAATAAACCATCCACGCGAAGACCGACATCCGCGCGGACGGAGTCGCGGGCGGAAGCTAGTAAATAATAAAATTTGGCAAGTGGGAGTCGGACTCGCGTACCGAGGGCTTCGAAGTCCGAATCTGTTTTTTTATGATGTGGTAACTTTAAAATTATGCTTTTATTTTCCTTAATATCTGTGATGTATGACGTTGCTTTTTACCGAATTTACAGATGCTTATAGATAAATCTAAAGATAATCTTATCCAATAATAATTCAATTCAGAGAAGAGTAGAAGGAAAATAATAAAATTACGAAGTCCATGGTTCTCTAGTTTCGGATCGCAGAAAAAAAAGAGTCCAAGCACGGGTTCGAGAAGGACCACAGGCCACGGCAGTGGCAACAAATGAAGGAGTGCGCCAAAGTTCTCAACTCTTATAATGGGAACTCCGTCTTTCATAACATTTTTCATTCTAACAATCACTCTTCTTACTTTATTTCTTATATTCATCATTATGAATGCTTCAACACAAAATATTTAAAAAAACAACAGTACAGATGTTTAAATATTTTTCCATAGTGATATGATATTTTTCGTAACCCAGACTGTTATGAACATCTTTGGTCGAAGGTACTATAATTTTTACATTTGAATGCAAAGTTTAGGAAGTAAAATTTCAGGAAGAGTCATTGGGATAAAAGTTGTAGTCGAACCACTATAGTACCTAAATATGGGATAATGGCGATGATGATGAATTTTTCGAAATAGTCTCAGGCTTTGATTGAAAAACAACAGTTACAAAAACCTAAGATCAACTCACTAAAGAGTTACGTTAGGTTTCTGGAAATAGAGGAAACATCCATATTATAAAATACATAATATATGAATCATGCAATAGGTAATTTTATCTCTACTTTGATAGGCAATTTGATATTAATTATGAGGGCTTAAAAATGTTGTATTAATATATCATCAAAGACATACCTATCTTGTCGGTTCAAACAGGCTCATAATGAACCAGTAAATATAAACCCACCCCAAGCAAATGGTTCGTTTAATTGATCTTTCTTCGTATTGCATGTTTTTACGAGTAGGTAATATAAGCATTATGCCCTCAATCTTCACCCATCATATTTTATATAAATGATTCTTTAAGAATATTACCAATGTTTACGTAATCCACTTTAAACAGACGGGAACTCGGCCCATATTGTAAACACATGCAATGTAAACAATTCTTGAATATTTGATTGTAGCAAAACTGATTACAATAATGAAACATAAAATAGATAATGCAAATATATGCGTAATAAAAAAACGAAAGAATTCCATTGACAATATATTTATTTTAATGTTTATATCATAATAATATTACATTTCATAATGTAGGTATTTAGAAAATTACATATCATACACCGTAGGTAAATACTCTTCAATAATGGTGATAGGTTATAAATTTGTTCTGATATTTTGGATAATTTAAGTACTTATTTAAGAAAAATAAAAAAATAGTATCATGCTTATCTGTTGAGCTTTTCCTCTTATTGTGCAGAAACTAAGAACTATTTTGCGTATTCATAAAAAAAAAAAAACTTATTGTAGTTTTCGTTTTTTATTAATTGCAATTAAACGACACTGAATTAATTAATCATTCGCATTCAGTGACCTACAATCGTCGATTAGAATATTTAAAAAAAATTTAACTCAAATGATGGATTTTTTCACAAGTTATAGTGTTTTCAGGTTTCACACATGACGGACAGGAAAATTTTTTGACCTATTTCGGTGTTTTTTTCCAATTCTATTGAAGTAAATCAATTTTTAAAAAGTAGGTATGGGATTAATCTCCATTAAATTATCTCGACAATAGTATGCAAAATATCTTGATTCCGTGAACTAACAAGGCTATAATAATAAGAATAGCTGCAAAAATGAGGCGAAACAAATTTTTCGATCGTAAAGCACTCTCTGATGCTTCGCATCATGAGTCGTGCAAAATTGTATGCTGCGTTGAATAGATACAGTACCGTACATAATATTTATCTAGAATCACAGTCAAATATCCTAATAGATAACAAACAAGCTCCAAATTAAGCTGCGCTAAAAAAACTTTGCTTTAAAAAATAAAAGTTTACCCAAAAAGTAGTAAATACAACAGGCAAATTTTATCTACTACACATTTATTTTTTTGCAAAATTTGTTAATTCGTCAACTCTGGATGTTTTTATAACATTGTCTGAAAATACATACTATAATGGAAATATTGTGCAAATCTTTAAATTTGCAACTTGTTAAGTTCTTTTCATAACCTATTTCTAGGATTTTATAGCAAAAGAACACTTCTAAAACTATAGGTACTCTTATGTAACTTAACTCTATGTGTCATTTTTTATATATTTGACTTAAAATAAGTACGTATAAACGTTTAATATTTCGTTGATAGTATACTATTAAACAAAATCATTTCATGAATCTAAGGAGCGACTAAATAGAAACTACACTACTAGATACTAACAACATTCAAATCAAGTACATAAAAATAAAACTTACTTAAACTATCTAAAAAATACAGTTGATATCATACAGACGATGACGCAGTTAAAATTGTATCGATTAGGTACAAACATCTAACATACGTGGAACTAAATAGCTAAAAATGACTAGAGCCATAACCTAAATTGTATGGAACAACGCTTTATTCACAGTAAAATTTATAATTAATTACATACGTAACTTGATCCGTTTGAGATTAATACAAATCGGATTTTTCTATATTTAAAGAGTCATTAGGCACATTTTTGTACACTTTTGTCTCGCTGAGTCATTGCCACAACAAATGATAACATTATTCAAATATTGTATCGGTGATTTTATGATATCTATAAATAACTACTAATAGGATTTTGTACAAACATATTTTATATGAAAGCTGCATTTTAAATGAAAAAAGAAGCTCAAACTCCCTCTTTACAAAGTATAAAGTAAGAAAGCAAAAATCAAAACACTGAATTAATAATTGTCGCTGCACATGAATACATCAACTTTTATTGTAGGTAGGTATATTTTATACTTAGACAATGTTACTGAATTGTTCAATAAGTTCACAAGCAAAGAATTGGGCATCATGGAGTTTATTTCCGATCTGTTCATTAATTAGAATACCTGCTCTATTATTTATAATAATTTCTATAATTGGATGCAGATTCATTTCAGAACCACAAGTATTATTCTAATAGGAGACAAACAAGTATGTATTTGATTTTTATTTTTATGTGTCTGAATAACAAGCCTTTTATTTTTAAGCGAACAATCCTCTCCATTTTTAGATGACAAATGTCGGTCATAAAAATCTTATATATGTATTATGAAGAAGATTTTAACGGCCATAATGCTAATACAAATTTAATGAATGTGTATTAGCATTATGGCCTTATTAGCATATTATATGATTACTTATACTGAATTATTTTTAAACATTTAAAACTTATTAATAAAAGATTTTAAACGTGATTTATAAATATTATTCATCATGGCAAGCTGTCCCTTTGACCACGCTCCCTATAAAGTACCTATAAGTGTCGAACACACAACGTCAGATTAAATACCAAATTTCTGAATTTGAATGGACTTTAATAACGTCATGAAAACGGTGGTTCAATACTGACTAGTTTTTTGGTTGCATTTGAGTTGTTAAAAGCAATTACAAAAACTAAGTAAACTGTAACAATAATACCTACCTAATAGCTTAATATGATGCTATTTTAATTTTAATTATTACACATTCCTACATCTTATATTGTACATAAAATTTAATCGGTCCATAACATAATATTTAATTTATTCTATTTAATACTCTGCGGTGCACTTATCCTAAGGTTAGCTCTTTCGTCAGAACTTATTGTTCTTGAGAGGAAGGTGGATGATGTTCGTCCCGAAGATGATGTGGCATTTTTCTGAGCGTCCGGTTTCTCCAACCCTGTTCATATTAGTTCAAGTTAGTCAACATTCAATAAACCAATCGATGCCATTATGAAAATAAAATAAATGATCTAAAAACCATTATTCACTCTGATATTAAGTAGTATGTACCTATATGAGGTTAACGCACAAATGTACCTATTATTGCTGTAATCCATTGCGAAAGACCCTTTTCACACGGACGTAATTAGTAATTTGTTAAAATATAAATATATAAGCCATCAATCACACCGATCACGTTAGTATATAGATTAGGGCATTATCACTAAACATTGTTATGAAAAAGTTGTAACCAATTATTACTATCTTGAGTGCTTTAAGTGCTAATGTGCGTATAAAATTCGTTACAATTTGCGAAATGCGAAGAGGAAAAGATGTAAAAATAATAACATCAAAAGTCAGCAAATTAAAAACAAAGCTACGCCAAATGTAGCGTTAACAAAATGACTACGACAAATGTAGTGTTAAGGGTTAACTGAATTATACAACATCTAAAAACATCAACATGTACTTGTATTTATTGGAGTCCGTGATAAACCTGTAAAAGATGAGGTAACACACTTTTATTGTGAAAATTAGTTTTGTTTGCAAACCAGTTAAAAATACTTTTGGTTTAAAAATATCAGTTTTAATTTATTTTTGTATCAGCTTCAAGGACTACCTAATGCACCGCTTGTTTCATTTGTAGACAGAAGTCTAAATATTTACTTAACACAAACAGTTTTTTAAAGATTTCCTTGCAATTACAAGGAAAATATAAAATAATGTACCACATAATTCTTAAATTAATAGCTTTCAATGTCTTATTGGTAGCTCAATAATGAAAAAATAAAAAAAGCTCTTACCTAATCGTTTCCTTATGACGTAGTACAGCTTCGGTTTAACCACAAGTATTAAGAAAATAAACACTCCTTGCAATTGATTTATGAGATCTACGATGTTCCAGAGCCACTGGGGATCAGACACAATCGTGGAGAGCAACTCGGACACCCATCCCGCTCCCATAACAACCCACAGCTTTCCGGTCAAAATGTACCTAAAATTGTAACACATTTTTATTTCACTGAAACTCAGTGAAAGTCATTCTTTATAGTAATGAATTAAAGGAGGAAGCATTTAATTAACGTTTGACAATTGAATTGACCTCACATGCAATTTAATGCAATAATTATTGCATGACCTCTGTAAACTATAACCTAATGTTTTAGTCGCATAAAGTCTACAATTAGTAATGCATGGTTCAGTTTATTTGATACAATTATGCATACCGAAACATCAATGTGATTGATTTTTCATTAAAGCCAACGAAGGAGTAGTAGTACCTAGGAGTAGTACCCTACATAAGCAAATAAACACCGTTTCCGAACCCGGAACTGGCATATGTATGAAGTACTACATTGTATACAAAAGTGCGTAGATGCTCCACATTCATGTCGCAAAACACAAATACACACCAATACGTTAAGTACGCTCTAGTAAACAAACGCCCCAATACGAGGAAAACTCAAATCGTTACATGCTTCACTCCCACGACTGATGGGTATATTTAAAGACTCGCTGATAAATCTTTACAAAAAATAATCGCTGTTATAGTAGGCATGTGTACGTACTTAGCTCTGTCTATACGGAATCGTTTCTTTACTCGTTCACCAACTGATCCCGCTTGTAGGCGATGAACTTCCGACTTCACTTTGGCGCAGTATCGAGCCGTCAGCATCCAGAGGATGAAGTTTGTACATGTCACAATGCCCATAGGTACGACGAAGAAGATATAGTGAGGCCAGTCCGTCTCCGTATTTTGAACTATTAGAATTAATCCAATTTTTCATTGAATTTCTTAATACTAAAATAGTACAGTACCTACACCCACATATCATTTACACAAGTCTTCTTGAAAACCGGTAAGCTTTTCCGACCGGATGATTCACGATTCATTCAAAAAAATTAATCTCATTGAAGATTCCGCGAGGAATGATTTACAGAACAGTTTATTACTATTACAGTTACTTTATTAATAGTCGACAACTATATTTCAATTGTAAATATTAGATACCAGTGAAAAATAAATAAATTTTGAATTTGAATTTGATTTGACCAATTTGCATGAAAGATGGTATAATTTATTCATTACGTTACAATGATAATAAAACTGAAAAAATATTAGATTAAATCAAAAATAACAAAGTTAATGTAATATTAATGTAATGAAAGTTATTCTTTTATGAGTTCTAGCTCAATAAGTTTTCTTTGGAAATTGTTAAGGTTTTATTGTATTTTTTCATGTATCTGAAGTAATTTCTATTCTTAACATACCTACTAACTTGATAGATATAAAGGCGAATCACTATACCCTACAACTCTATACAATTATCGGACATAGATAGTATTCAAGAAAAGTTGAGGTCTCAACTACTTACCAGCGCCAAACCAACAGGCCCCACTCCCAATATTAGCGTCCAAATAGATCGACACAGGATATCTGTCCAGCAGAAACATGGTCAATGTAAGAAGAACTGTGATTCCCCATGCATATAACGAGTACCAGATAAATCGGCGCCGCTCTGACGCTGATTTGCGCAACGGTTTCACTGTTCGGACACTCCTGCAACAAACAAATGTTATATTTACTTACACCTATGTAGTCATCCTCATAAGCACATATTGCAAACAAATTTTCGAGCAATTTCAATTTAAATTGCATTATTGTCATCTATTAGCATATTATATTATTTTCTGCATAAAGTCATCTAATTATGACGTATTATCGAATAGCTTGTGATGCTTGTATTTATAACGCTTAAGTTACAGTTCATAGACACGATAATTAATTTCATAAAAGAACTGCCAGTCACACTTATAATTAACTTCACACCTATAACTGGTGTTCTGCTGCTCATTAGATACACCCATCTACTACATTTAATATGAACTCACGATATTGAATAGTTAGGTCAAATGTGTGATGTATATGAAAAAAAAATCCCTAATAATTGGCATGTTCTCCGTATATAAATTGTAATTTTTAATGTGTTACGTACAAGTTACGTGTTATGTAGAGTCAAATAAAATTAGTTCAAAGCTTGATCTTCGATTACCCATGATATGTTTTAATATAACGACTTCGCATGTGGCGTACACTTCAATGTAATTACATTTTTCAACTTTGTAACCTTTTACAAAGTTGAATGAATACTGTATCAGTACCTGATACGAAAATTTGCAAAATTAACCAGAAAATTTAGTTATAATTTACTTATTGTAAAAGCTCGACCGATTCGATGTAAAAACTCTTTAATTTTTTCAAAGTTGATAAATTGCAAAGATCCTGTTATGTTTATAAATTAGCGATTATCTTAGAATTTGTTAGAGATTCTTGAAATCATAACATTGTGTTATTAATGAATCATAATATCTATTTTGACAGCGCGTACCTATGTTGCTCGCCTCACGTAGACTGTTCAACGTTGGTTTTGTTCTTTTTAGTTGAAGTTAACAACAATGAACAATCTTTTTACCCAAAAATTTCTAGTCATTCGTATATACAGACTTGCTGGAAATAGCATTATTTAGGTAAATAATAACAAAGGAATAGTTCACATGGTATTTAACTGTAACTCATTTACTTAAGAAAAGCTATAGATCATATAGAAATTCGTGTTCCGGGGTTTGTATCAAACGCGACCTATTTAAGCTGATGCTAATGGTGCTTCTAATTCTATAGACTATAAAGTATATTATTTGGATTTGCAACACAATGTGTTCAGACGTAAACAAACTACCTATATGCTCGTATATGAACACTCCGCGAATGTAGCTATATGCAACTTAATATGAAAGTAATTAATTAAGTATAAAAATATTTACGCAATTATATTCACATGTTCTAGTTTATATTAGTTTAATTAAAATAAATACTGTTGCATGAATTAATTAATACTGATGGATCGAAATATATTGGTATGAGTTGGCATGTCATGTGTTTAATGCCACGCAGCGGGCGATTAAACGCTAATAAACTTTTACTTAGCTGCGGTCACACTGATTGAGTCACCGACAACAAAAGCCCTAATAATATGATAACAAATATATACTCATTTTGGATAAGTCCGCACGATTTAGGTCAAAGTACATGTAATGAAATAGGTGAACTGAGGTGTTTTTACTTTTTATTCTATGCTAGTCGTAGGTTTGGATAAATTTGTTTGGGTGGATTTAGTTAGGTTCCTTTTTTTTTTATTACCCAAGAATATAATTATTAATAATGGCCGGTCCTTATTAATAAAGCCCTGTTAATCACGTTGCCCTTAACATACATGGAATATAAAACTAAAATTAATTGTATCAATTTTATAGTGTATAAATAAGTAATACAGGAATTATGACGCTATTACAGACTTTTTATATCCGGCTCGTCGACTTTTCAGCCTACACAAAGCACTATTAAGCTCCCCACAGACATTGAAGCTAGTTAATTACGGCCCCGCCTTTCATGACGCGTAATAAAAGAACATTTTGTGTCCTGTTAAATGTTATTAACATCAATCATGTATTGGGCTGTATTAAGTTATTGACAGATCCGGTAACGATGGATAATTAATAATTATAGCTTCTGATTGTTTGTAGTAATAGACTTCACTTAATCTTTATGGGTTTTAAAACCTTTAAAAATTATGCTCTGTCTTTATTTCCTCTTACCCAAATTCTGCCTTCTACAGTTTTTATATTTTTTCAATTACATAAGTACATAGTAGTCTCTACTCATAAATAAAATAACGCTAATAAGCCAATAATACGAGTACCTACGGCTTACATAATTAACATGTGTCATCCACACCCCTCAACATGGAATATAAATGTTTATTAAATGGAACTGATTAGTTAGCATTGCCTATTTCTATCACAATTATTTTTGGTCACTATTTAAAACTTAAAGTTAAAGTTAAATAATTTGGGATTAACTAATCATAAAATTGTTACATATTTAACTAATAATTTATTTTTCCGTTTGTGCTTAGGTACCTTCTTAGGTACTCATTATTTTTTCAAAAATTTAAAATGATACAGATCCTTATACTGAACGGTGTTTGATTTAAAAAGTTTAACATTTTCTGTATTTTTGATTATACATAATATGTATATAGGTAATTAGCGAAAGAAATGGAATGAAGAAAATAAGTTTATCGGTTTTCCTTTATCTCTAACATTATATTAAGATATTTTTTTGTATTTAAATAGTAGTTAATGTTAATTTTTAGATTCAATAAATCATAATTTATTGAATTTAAATCAGTACAAGAATTTTGATCTTACCCAAATGTCCACCAGATGTCGAAGCACATGACGTTAAGCCAAGCAAACGCTGCCACAAAGCCGAAGTAAATTCCATACCCTGAACAAACAATAAATATACTTTGACATACATCTTTTCTCATATTTTAACTCGCACTGATCGACACACGGTCAAACAATACACATTTGTTCTTAAATAATAATCTTTGTACCAAGTTAACATTGTTATCTTTTCCCATTTGCTCATAGCCATTTATATTCTTAAATAAATAAATATCCGTTTTAATATGTTGATATATTTGAGCACATGCAAATTTTGAGGTATTACTCATATACCAAATACCTACGTTTTTTCGAACATGTTTTTCCTATTTAATTTATTTACTGATAGTTATAGCATGTACACGTTACATGACGCAAGAGGATCAATTCTTCTTCTTCCTCATTTAAAATATTTCGTAGCGTAAATATTTGCTACGTATTCAAATTGTCTGGGAACGCTATTTAAAACTAAATTACTCATTAGTTTTGAGCTTATTACAATTTATAAGAGTTGAGATGAAATCTCTAAAATTCGTAACTAAAGAAAATCCTGGTCCTTATTTATCGACTTGTCTTTATCAGATTAGGTACAGTTCTTAATACTTCTCCTCAATCTTCATGAACCAACAACAAATAATTTCATTACTTAAGTATACAAAATAACAGGATACAAATTTTATAATCCTTCCATTTGACCTATAAAATTACCATTTTAAAAATAAGCAGTTTCGGGAATGTTTAAAGTACATACTCACCAAGGAAAGTGCAAAGGTGGAAGTTCGCAACCGCGCTGTGTTGTACCCGAGCGAGGCAAGAGAACGCTAACAGCATCATGCTAACATGGCAGATCAGGTTTCGGCCATTGAGGTTCCTCAGCTCGGGCAAAGCACAGTACACTATGAGAGTCAGCCCCAGGCACACGCTCGATATAGTAATAATCTGCACAATAAATATTCTATTGTATAAATTTAATACATATTGTACCTATTTGAATAACCACTAACCGCGCCGGTGTGTCGCCTTATTTTAGTAGAATAGATTTCTAAATTATCATATATTAGAAGCAAAAGTTTTTATGATGTCGTAAAATAAGAATAAAATAAAATGATACCTAACACTTATCATACACGATTAAGTGTATTGAACAATGCAAAACAAATAGTCTGAGCGTGAAAGTATTATGTTTATTTTTAGACTATCTTCTTAGATGTCATTGAATGCATAAAAGATTAAAAATATATTAATTCGATAAGTATCTTATAAGTATCCGTTCAAGTATGTAAAAACATGTGAATTGAACAAAGAATTTAGTAGATACTTGTGTAAGTAGATATCTTCCTTAGATTACAAAAATATCTTCTATAATCTTGTCATAATACATATATCTATTGTTAATAAGAAACCTTGTCCTTTAAACGTTGAGGTCTGAATAAATCTATCTATCTAAATCAATATACTTATTTAGACACACAATGTCCACAGCCCGTCATAAGGATTGTTTGACTGACTTATCATATTCTGTAACTAACTATTTATCATAAATGATGTATCGGATTAAGAACATCACGGACAGTCTTCGTCTCTGATAATGTCAGATATTTTCGTTTCCAAACACGCTATCTTACGAACGCTGAATCTTGCTGAAAAGACTTGAATCTTCATTTAGGAAGGTAGTGACGTTAAGAGACGATGTTGCAGATGTTTTTATTATCCCTATCCCCTATTACCTATATTCACTGATGTCGGATGAAGGAAACATTGTGTTCTGCTGACTTATTGAAAAGCTCTTAGCATAAAAGCTTTGAGCATAAACTCAGGTCATACGGCTATGTACCTACCTTAACTTGGACTAATATAAAGTCATAAAGTGCATTTATATTTTTTCACCTATTTAATGTAATGCTTTCACAAGCTACAGCCTTCAGCAATATGGTTTCCATTCATCAATTCACTCAATTTTGATATCACCAAATATAATGTACCTACCTGTTATAGAAGAATGACTGATTCTATATAAATAATTGAATTGTAATATTTTTTTTATTGTAACCAAATTGTAACGGCACTAATGGCCAGACTAAATATATTGTAATACTTATTGGCACAAGAACATAGGTTATTATCTGTGTATATCACTGACGTCAACAATAAATTGGTGAATATATACAGATTTGCAGTATTATTTACCTTATGCCTATAATTTACTGCAAACCATATACCTAAGTATATTTTGTATAAAATATAAATAGTCAGGTATCAATATTTTATATTCAATCATTATTTTCATTGAGTAATAAAATACCCGATACCGAGTCATCTTTTCTACGATAACAAAACTATGACACATAATTATTCGATCCAAAATCTTTAGAGGAATAAGTAATACAGATTTTATCGATGATAATATTATTTATTTTATTTTCAATGCGGATCTTAGGAACCTCTTTTAAGATTGGTAGTAAGATTACATACAACAGACCTATCGAATGATACATAGGTAGTAGATAGTACCCTTCGTCTGACCCATCGCAATAAGAAGATGAACTAATGAAATATATTATTATTATTTGCACAAGATGTTAGGGGAAAAACCAATAACCTAAATCAAATTTGTTTTATGGCATCATATTCACACTTATCCGATTTGTTTGTAATCACTTTTGTATGTAAATAAAAGATAAAAAAATCTTACCACAGAGGAAATGCGATAATCTTTTCTTTGACTTTGGTCCGGCGCTGGTTGAAAACAAAGAACGGCAGTTATGGTGACGTCATTTGTCGGGCAATCCCGACGATCGAACATTTCAAGGCAATAAGTATTTGTTAGAATCCATCCAGATTCCAGGTGCGCGTCCGGCCTGAGTCGATGTTGATCTTGAGGTATGGACGTGTCCAGACCAAACCTTCCAGTTGGGCAAGTCAGGCCAATGCGGATACCCATGACATCTAAATCGTACATTAACAGTTGATACAAACTTTCATACAGAAGCATGCACTGTATTATTATCTTATCTATGCAAGTAGCCCACCTGTGTAACTATAAATTTACTCCTAGAAGCTCTATTTTCAAAATTCGAAACATATAAAATACCTAATCTATAAAGTAAAATATGTTTAATTGTCATCACTGTGTACAGGTTACTGTACCTACACTTTTCACTTAGGGATATAATAAACTGCTAAACATATCATATTCCATAAAAATCGGTCAAGTCATTTCCGAGGAGTGTCCTCATTTTCTTGACATAAAATCTTGTATCTTTATGTAGGTAATAATGTAAAGATATAAATAATAATAAAAATATAGATGATTTCAATTAATTCAAGTTGTTTGACTCCTAAAGTGCTGAGCCGATTTTAATAAAATTTAACTGCAATTTTAACCAACTAGTGCGTTATACAATAAGAAATAGGGAAAATCCGGGGCGACAAGCTGAAAGGGCTATATTGTTGTGTCTGTTTATGAACCTAATCAACAATACTCATGTTATTATTTAACAAATTAAGTAAATACATATATGTACATATATAACCGAGTGTAGGTTTATCTAAATTTAATTTAATATCAAGCGGAAGTATGTTATTATCTCATAAATTATAAATATACCATATATACCATAAATAATGAATAAACGCATCAGGCCAGTGATAAAAACAACGGATAAAACACTTGTCGTTTTTAGATAGGAATTGACGGATTAATATTTTATGTAAATTTTTAGCAAAATGTGATCAAAACTGGTTTAAATTTTGAATGTAGTGAAACACGGGAAATACCCATATGGTAAAGCAGCACAATATTTAGATTGTTGATCAAATTCATGTGAATGCAATATTACGCAAATCTTTATTCATATACATTCAAAAGCATAGAAACTCATCGCACCGAACATATGTAGGAAAATACACGTAAGTACCTACATCGGAAATAATTGTAATTAGTTTAGATGAGTGTTATAATATGTTCTCTGCGTTCCAGGACATTTGAAAAGAAGATGTTAACCTGAACGGGATTTGAAAAATCTAAACCATAATCCTTAAAATGGTGATCTTTTTTTGTTTTGCGAAAAATATTTCACTTCCTACTTAATTGTGTTAATATAAAATATATGATCAAATAAAAAATAAGCTACTTACCAAATAAATCATGATAATTACTTCGTAGAGGATCCGTGTAAGTAGAAATATTAAATAGGGTACTATCATCCTGATCTGGAACACATTCGCTTATGAAACTTCCACATCTGAGAACTCTGAAATGATGTCCTTGTGGACAGCATTTTCTTAAACAATAAGCTCCAAAGCCTTTACAGTCTTGAGAGCACGTTTGAGCTATCAACCCCTTGCCATTATATTGTCGATCCACGCACCATTCTCCTGACAAGAATGTTTTTTCTTCTTTGTCACTCTTATTAACTACTAATAGGCTACTATTCATAACTGTCATTGAAAAGAAGTTTTCTGTTAGCTCCAAAGCATATTCATCGAATTTGCAACGTAATCCATATCCTACTTCATAAATATAATTCGCTTCACTTATATTTAAATCTTTAAAAAGCGAGTCGTCCTCATTATTTTCGAAACTCTCCCTACAAACGTGATATTCTGTATCGAACTGTTGTCCAATAGGGCAGCACTTTCTCAGTTGATTCAGTTTTAATGTAGATCGAGTAATATTAGCATCTTCGCTTTTATTACAACTTAATTCTATTGTCTTAGGAATGTTTTCTACAAAACTACCATTTACTATCTCAATAACAAGTCTATCATAACATGTATTCTCTGAGGAATAAAGCTCTGTTTCTGGATTACTTATTGTCCTAGCTGCAAAACTTTCGCAATCACTAGGCATACCATACTGCACATCGACACCTTTATTCATGAAAAGCGGAGAAATAGAGACGTTATATTTTTCTTTTGCGTAGCCCAGTTCCACACACTCATAATATTCGAACATTGTTAAATTTTGCTCCGTAATTTTTTTAAGAATTTGATTTCTGTCACAACATTTTCGGAAATGATCACTGTTATCACTATCGCTATTTATCCAAACTGCTGCACTGATATCCATACACAAAAGAATAAGTAGCCACATTTTGATAAGTTTCGTTCGAGAGCTTTATCGTCAATATAATAATATGTAAAAAATTATAACAGGTGTTGGACGTCGATCGTCATGGAATGCATTGTTTATTGTATAAGCCGCGTGAAGTGGTCTGCCGGCAGTGACTGAGTGCTGCCAATTGCCCACGCCGCGGCGGCTTCGCTCACTGCTATTCGCCTTAGCGTTTCGCAGCTCACTGGAGGCTGTTATGCCCTTGAAACTGTTAACGCGATTTTCCGCGATCTCACTGTGTTACTGAAATGTGGGTTTCGTTCACACTAATGTTCCGTTTTCACAATACATGTGTTTAAAAAATCCATCGCGTAACGCACGTAGGTGAGTAAAATTCCCGCGTCACTGGTATCATGTAAATAAAGTAGTGAACTAAATAACAAATAATACGATAGTGATAGAGAATATCTGATAGCGCTACAACGACGCTGATTGAAATCTATATCAAGAATTATTATTATTGATAAGTGTGATATGAATCATTCCTGATCCAATTCAAGGAATAAAATCTTTGCGATTGTAAATATTAACAAAAATATCTACAGTTGGTACAGTCAACAATCAGGTATATTGTAACGATCTGCATCTACGGATATTTCAAGATATCATAAAATAAATTAGGTACTATAAGTCAGACAATAGACATGTAACTCTACATAGGTACGTTCCTTACTGATTTACAACCGGTGCTTGTTAAAATATTTTGCACAAAACTGCTTTCGCATAACGCAATAAATTATTTTTAAATTATTTTTTAAGCTTTTATTGTACTCTCCTAATATTCATAATCGAAAGGACGACGCGACGCCCCCTTCCCTCTCTCGTTCGCTTCTTGTTTACGTAATTTTTAGGATGCGCGTAGAGTTTATAATATTCAAACGGAAAATTAAATGAATATGTATTTATTTTTGTATGAAAATAAAATCTACAAATTATCAAAAGTCGTAGAACAAATGTTGTTACAATTATTATGATGTAGCTAACACCATAATTGTAACAACATTTGTCCTGCGAGGTTGCTGGTGTTTTACAAGTAACCCTGTTTAAAGTTAAACTTTAAATCAGCGCCTGTTATGTTACTGTAACGTGTATGTTACTTATGCAACTTTTTACGGAAATCTTAACTTTTACCAAAGCATTTAAAGTTACTATAAAATCCGATCAAACTATACTTACAACAATTAGGTATTTAGGTAGGTTCGTCAAAATTTTAAATTTTACGTTATTTTCCTTATTTTTTAGTATATTCAAACTTTTACTCGAGAAATATCGTAAAATACAGTTACATAGGACTCATAATACTTGTATGATATAGCTAAATATTTATATTTTGTAACATTTTAATACAATCCTAGGAAAATGAAACAAATAATTAAAAAATTATGTATATTTCACATTCTCTTCTAAATTATACTCGTAAAAATTAAAGCTAAAATTGTTTGACTCAATTAATTGGCACATAAATTATTAATTAAATTCGACGCTTACCTATAATATAATTACATTAAAATAATAATGATAATAACACTTGTATTTATATTCAAAGTATACAGAACAACAAATTAAGGCGCCAATTTTTTTTTTGCAATTTTGAAACGACCCAAACATTTTACAACATTTATTTTTCTTTTATTATATCAAAACAAAATTGTAGCATTAAATTTATTGAGATTCAATTTCATTCCTAAATATTCCATATTATCGTAAGCATTAGAAGAGTTCTATTGAATTCAATAAATTATTTGACATTCGGATTCATTACCACAAAATGATACTTAAGTAAGATTACTGGATGGATTACAGACTAGTGTTTCATATAAGTGTTACGTATATTAATGGCAACCACAGCTTTTGACAACCATGTTTTTGTATTTGCGCAATATTACATTAGAATCGTCTGTGTAATACAACACGGATATTGGAGACAATTTGATCGGAGCACAGGACGGTTTCGGTACCTAAAACAAAACAAGTTAACGATAAAGATCACATCATTTTAAATGTTTTAAATTAATATTTGACATAAGGACTCTGTTAATAAAGGAATATTGTATGCGAATAAAGGTAGGTATCTAATATGTATTTTAATTCGCAGTAACGCGATATTATGCGAAAGTTAATTATACTTTTTTAAAGTTTATTTTAACTCAAACCGCAAGATAAGATAGGTAATTAATTGAACTCCTATTACTACATACTATAATAATAAAATAGTAATTTTTAAACGATTTCATTTGCTAAGTATTATAAAAACTATTTTCATACCTGAGTTGGATTAAGTAAGTGCACCAATGTCTGCACGATGGCATGATTCGTCGCGTTTTTATGTGCATTTAAGGGAAAATTACATTCCCCGCTACAGTAAAACGCACCGTATCCCTCGGGTGCTATGATCCAATCCTAAAACATTTGTTTTACTGTTAACGTAACACTTTTTATTAGTTATATGAACGTATTTATTACAACTGTAGAATAATTAAATTCATACATTGAATACTTAGCTATAATCTCTAGAGATATTCATTACAAACACAAGACATACAAAATCATTTTGCAATGAATGTTCGTCTGTTGTCCGGCTTTAACGAAAAACAAACTAGCCAGATTTGTTTTTTGTTAAAATATAGTTATTATTCCTCGACAACACATCTCAACACATAGGTTATATTTTATTTTGAAGAATTTAATTTGAACTTAACGCACGCGCGAACGAAGTCGCTGACACAGCTACTCTAATATAAAAAACACTGCAAACAAATTTAAATGAAATATATTATGATATATAAGACATACCTGCCATTCCAAATCTTTGAAGCTAACGTACAAAGTTTGTATTTCGCAGCTTCGTGTCGTCCAATGTGATGTATCTAAAACAAAAGTTATTTATTTGATTAAAATAATATCTACATCTTTATAAAAGACCAAGTTTCTGTTCTTCTAGGTGACATGCACACGCTTCCATTACAGTAAGAAAACAGACAATAGACGAGTACCTAAATAAGATAAAAATGTTGTGTGGTTTTATGAAACCACGGTAAAAGTGAAACTGTTCGAACGGTTCCGAACACTGCTTTGTGTAGCGCATGTCGCGTGTATCGCGGCTGCAGAGTAGGTATACTTACCTACTCGGCAGCCGCGATACACGCGACATGCGCTACACAGACCAAAAAGTTTGAGACGATGTAATAAAAGTTTCACTTTAATAATAAATTATGAGCGTTACTTATTGGAATTAATAATATGTACCTCCCTTTTTACGATCCTCTAAGGGTGATCGTTGAATAACATAAAAAGGGCTTTAATTATTAGAAATAACCGCAAACAGTTTTTTGAGGATTTATATAACCATTCGTAGGCTAGTTGTGGAAAACACAAAATACGCAGTATATATTTTTATTGTCTACTTTTGTATAAATCGCAAAATATTATTTAAATGAAGAATAGATTTTAATATACATGTTAAATGGTGGTATTACTACGAAAAGAAAACGTAAGTATTTTACGACAAATAAATATAAATAATAACAATATCAAGATATGCACTGGGTCTTTTCCATAAAACACAAATCAGAATACCTATATTCGTATGGCGTAGTATATGCGTCGAAATGCTATTAATTATTCAATTACCGTCTAGACTTCTTGACCGTGTTAGTCATACCGCACGCACAGTGTGAACGAATCAAAAGAAACTGTAGATTACGACGATTCTGATAATTCTACAAGACTGTTCTATTCTCTTTGAAGTTTCATAAGCCCTAATAATAATTAATAACATCTCTAGATCAGATTTAATTATTTATTAAGTAAGTACTAGCTTCCGCCCGCGACTTCGTCCGCGCGGAAAAATTAAGATTTATTTTTTTTCTACGTATTTTTCCGGGATAAAAAGTATGCTATTTTATGCCCAGGATAATAAGGTATAATTATACCAAGTTTCATCGAAATCGAACCGTTAGTTTTTACGTGATGCCTTCACATACAGACAGACAGACAGACAGACAAAAAAAATTTTTATCACATATTTGGGTTTGGTATCGATCCAGTAACACCCCCTACTATTTATTTTTTCAATATTTTCAATGTACAGAATTGACCCTTCTACAGATTTATTTTATGTAAGTAAAGATAATACGAACAAAAAATCATTACGATAGATCTATAATTAACTAGCGGTCCGCCCCGGCTTCGCCCGTGGTACATATTTACGTTTTCTCTACATAAGAACCATCCTCGTACTTCAAGGAATATAATAAAAAAAGAATTATCGAAATCGGTTCAGCCGTTCTCGAGTTATGCGCTTACCAACACATTTTGCGATTCATTTTTATATATAAGATAAAATAGGACATATTGCATTAGATGCCATTAATATATCCACATTATTTCGATAAAAACTGCCTAAAAGCTGATGACCAAAAATGACGGAAGATGCTAGGTAGGTAGGATGCTAGGATCCCGCCTCATGATCGATTTTTTTCTATAATATTGATATTATGTACAAAAACTATTAAAAAATATTACCTGTTAAAGGGTTCTTCAAATAATTTTCCGAGTACCCGTGTGTTCGCCACCGCCTCGCTTCTCGCTTTCGTCTAGCTCCAGCATCCGCACTGCCAAGTTTGGGACCATTTTTGAAAAACGCTACCAAAAATGGTTGCTTTCCTTCTGAGTTCGGTGCGTGATTTTCTTCTAAACCTATCTCTTCAGGTTTCACATGTCGTTCTGTAATTAAGGTATTTGTATGAATGTGAGCATCATATTTTAAGTTTTAAAAAATAGCTGCTCGTCCCGGCTCCACCCGCCTAGATGTTTTTCTAATTTTGACAGTTATTGTCCCGACAAATCCATTAAATTCCGTTCAGCCGTTCTTGAGTAATAAGTTGTGTAACTAACAAGACTTTCTTTTATATTTTAAGGTATCTCATTTTAACATACATCCGAATCATATTGGCAAAACATAAAGGTTTGGAATGAATTGTAGATCCATTATTGATTTGCCATAAAGAGCTATAAATACCTACATTTTACCGTGTACACTTTACTTAGTTGGTTCCTCATTCATATTTAATGATCGTTTATTTTGTATAGCTGTTACAGGATGTGTACACAGCGTATTATTATTAATTATAATATACCCTTCTCAACAACAAAGCTTTTCCATTTTTAGATATATATTTTTTTATTTTGAATACAAGAATAAATATAATTTGTTTGGCAGTAATTACAAAGAAAAGGCTCTTAAAAGAACAATGAAATAAAACGATGAAAGGAAATTTCTTAAAGAGAATATACAAAACATTGATGTTGTATGTATACTGTATAGGTAGTCAGATCAGGTAGGTGACATTGTTTCACGGTACTTGGTCATGGTTATTTGCACAGTATTTATATACAGTTACTTAGTATTCACTGTATTTATTTAAGAACCACAAATTCGATTTATAAACTTCTATAACATTATAAAGAAGAGCACATTGTTTACGATTTTACAAAACTTTTATCCCGGGCGGGGCTTTTATTATGGGACAAGTGCCTAGTTAGGTATTATATTATATACGCCATACGGTCTACCGCATTCCTTATATTCTACATTCTGTCTAACGAAAACAGCATTTTCATATTATATGGATTTATTGAATTTATAGTCAAGTTCATAACATGCCTTGAACTTCGTCGTATCATTAAACCAAACTGTTCAAATCAAATCCTGAAAATTGCAGGCAGCACTTATAAGACGCCTTTAAATATTAATCAAAAATGTTATTAACTGCCTATATTTTCATGTTAAATTTTGTGTATGAGGTACCAGGTTGTGTATGAGGGTGTAAGGTGATGAAAAAACCCCGGTTGTCCGCTGGTGCTCCAAGCCAGGTCGCCAAAGCGCCCGTCACATTGAGTTCCAACCAGCCCTCTGCACCAGCGCTAGTGTTAACAGCGGCTACTTGCTCCATTTGCATGCTTCTGTAAACAATACGATTAGTGACTCAGTTATGTATTAATCTATAATACAGTAATTTTGTTATCTTTGTCCACACATTAAGCAAATAAAGATATTTATTTATTTATGTTTGAAAACAGTACAGACCTTTTTGAGGCGTATAATGTGAATGAAAATAAATATTAATTGTTCATAACAAATAAATTTATAGATTAAATGATCATTTTCATCCTGTGTTTTCGTCAATTTAAAAAAGTAACAGAAAAATATAGCTACATGTTGACGAAGATATAATTACGACGAAAAGGCCATGGGCTCAGCATGTAGCCACCAATTATGCTAATATTAATTGGTGAAAAATTATTGAGTACAAAGATCAAGAGTAATCAAGTTTTGGACAGTTCAAAATATACCTACGAAATTGGAGGAAAATATATATAATACAAAAGTCTAAATGGTATCTATATAACAAAATCTGCTACATATTTTCCTTCACTTACTGCAATTTTAAACACTGAAACGTATTTAAAAAGTGCTTAAATATCTTTTAATTACTATTTTTTTGGGAAGGAAGGCTGAAGTATGGAATACAAAAAAAATGGAATGAATTTCGTAATGAAGTTGTCAAATATAATGGATTCTATTAATCGGCGACGATGACGATTAAAAGAATCCGACGACGAACGACAAGAGAAAAATATAGATCAAAGGGTGTCATAGGAAAATAGATAGATATTCAATAGACATAAAAATTATACACCGTGACTTGGTAATCTAATAAAGATACAGTACGCGATTTAATCTCTAGTCGCTACAATTACTAGATATTATAGTTTTACTAAGAAAAGTAATACATATAACAAACCTAATCTATACTAATATTATAAAGAGGATAGGTTTGTATGTATGTATGTATGTATGTATGGTTTTCACGCATAAACTACTGGACCGATTTTGATGAAATTTGGCACAGATAATCTTTAGACCCTGAGAAAGAACATAGGCTAACTTTTATTGCGAAATATGTACCACGGGCGAAGCCGGGGCGGACCGCTAGTACATAATATTGCAAATCAGTACGTAAAATAGTAGAATACCTTGCTGATTTTATATACATTTATTTGTATTATTACCCTTAACAACATACTTATACAAGAAACTCAACGGCATTAGGTATATTTTATAATATCAACCAAAGGAATGTCGTAGATACTACCACAAATCCTAAAAAATATTATTAATCGTCTTCAACGACATGAGTGGTCAAAAAGTTCCATCATGTTTTTCATTTGATTTTGCTAATTATATCAAAACAAACCGACCGCTCCTATTATGGCAACATATTATTTTATTGGACACACACGTCACAGAGCTTGTAAATAACCGAAAAAAATAGGGGCCTGTCCATAAACAATTTATTAACGTAAGTACTTAAAATATATTAATCAAAATTTACGAAATACTGACCCCAAGTTATCGACGCTGATGACTCGATGAGCTACAACTGTATACAGTGCTGTGGGGTCTACTGTGTGGGATGCAGCCTGATGCAGTCTTAGTTCAGCGGTTAAAAGAGACGACGCATCACCTGGTGCTCCTGTGACTTCGAACCATATGTGCCTTCCGTGGCCGTGGCGCAAAACGCCTAAATGATGCTCTGAAATTATCATTCACCTAAATAAAAAATATAGCCAACATAATCTGAATTGTAGAAAAATTATGAAACAATCCTTTTCTTGAATGATCACTTTTTTAACGAACCCTTAGAAACAAACAGAAATAGAAACGACGGACAAAATTATTTGATAAATTAAACGCATAGTAAGAACAAGGTAGTAATATAATACCTTAATTGATTAAATATAAAAAATAGAATGAATGATGGAACAGATAGTATTCGATATAGGTACTGTGGAAGTACTTCATTCTGTAAGGGCCGCCGCGCCACATTGGTTAACGCGAGAGCTTAGAAGTTAGAACTGAGAAGTCCTGGATCTGGATTCGAGAACAGAACAGAAAAATTGCTTCAGACTGACAGGACACAGCTGATTACCTAGTACCTACATGTCAATAAAGAAAATCGATCAATGAAAAAGAATGGATCTACCGACAGCTCCTGCCTAATTCCGGGGGTGTAAAAAAAATCGGTTAAGTCTCAGTTATAGGGTTTTACACTTTTGGTACGGAACCCTAATATGCTCGATGCAAAGAAATCCCAATAAAGTTAACGTCCTTTAAACGTTAACCAACTTATCGACAATACGAAGAATTTATAAATGAAATACCTAAATAGATATCCTTACATTATTAGTATGCAAATTGATTGTGTCATCTTAACAGATGACAACAGGTGTTGAGGATATTATCAAAACTTGATGTAACCAAACACGCACTGCACGTGTGTATTAATTAAACGAAGTAAATGCTAACAACACCATATTATATGAAAAAAATGTCTAATGAACTCTGAAATACTTAGTATGTTCCAGGGTTCAAGTACATTGTTCTGAAGTTTGCGCCACAATGCTTATCATCTTACAAATATTATAAATGCGAATTATGTTTGTCACTTCTTCACGCAAAAACTGCTCAACCGATTTGGTTTAAATTTCGTACAGAGATATCTTGAGGCCTGTGAAAAATATAGGAAAAGTTTTGTCTCGGAAATCCCACGGGAACGGGAACTTTACGGATTTTTCTTTGAATACCGATAATTTTATTATCTTTAATTAAAATAAAAAGTACCTTTAGTCAATAACTTATAAACAACAATATCCGGACGGATCCGTGGCAGATAACAGTGTATTAACTAAACTCAGTCACAATTAATTTTAAGCCTTCGAGGAGATACTCGAAGGATTAAAATATTTTTTTTATTGTAGCGAAAACTTGAAGGATACAGGGGAATTACATATATTTTATATGAAGATAAAATATTTTAAGTGGACGAGAGCGAAACCGCGGCAGACGGTAACTAACAATTTTATTAGTATGTAATTATAAACTCTAGAATCCAAATTTACCAGTGTAACGTGCGTTTGCAGACAAAATTTGAATTAAAAAGTAAGATGTAAGAATTCGATTTGAGTCATGAAGACAAACGTACTTAACATTAAATTTGTTTTTCTTAAGTATTTCTACTTAATAGACATTAAAAAATTGTCTGCTGGATAAAGAGAAAGAAGGTAGGAGAAAGTAAGTAGAGCTACTCTTCCTATACTAGAAAAAGCCAAAGGGTAAGTATTCTTTTATTATATTTGACTGCATATTTGAGGCGCCACTGTCAACAAGACAAATAAAACAAAAGCTTTAGATGGACGTCAATGAATCATTGCTACCTGAGAATTGATAAGTTTTCTCCGAAAACCCGCCTCTGTCTGAGGGGACCGGTAATTTGGCAATCAAAAGGTAGAGCACTTTTTACCTGTTTAGTGAATTATTATTTATCACCAATAAAAGCACTTCCCACGATTTAGTGTAATTTAACTAGGTAGGTATACCTATATATATGTACATTGTACAAATTATAAAACGATCCAATACAACAGTTTTAAAAAACTCAACTGATGAATACTACTAGGAATAATAACTATCGCATTATGTATACATTGTGGATAAAATGTTTTATTATAAATGAACTTACATTAACTAAAAATAGGTAACGTATTTGTTTACTGATAGCAATGCATGTATATTGTATATTTATACTACTAGGAAAATAAGGAATTCAGAGAAATAACATGCATGCCTAACGATAACAGAGAAATTGCTATTGATTTCATATCACAATATGTACTTACTTTTGCTTTGAAAGGTCATAATAAGATCGCTTTCGTCTATAGCTTGCTGTTCCTCGCCGCTAAGAGCCATCTCAGAACTCCGAGTAGGACGGGCTTGTTCATGTTCTTCAGCTAGCTGTTTATACACATCTAGCAAAAAACTTGGCGCTGACCGATCCAGAGGCGGTGATTGAGAACGCCGCGGTCTTTCGCCGAGTCCCAAAAGCTCTAGAATTTCATGTTCAACAACTTGTCTTTCGTGACGTGTCATAGAATGATGTATGATCGTTTGATCTATTCCATTATCGATGTAAAGTCCAGAGAGCGCAGCTTCAGTTATAACAGTAAACAAAAACAAACAAGCGCACTGCCACACCGTTTTCGATCCAGCCATTTTACGGTGCCTCGTTGTGCACGCTATCATAGCGCTCACACGACTGGCGAATGCCGAGTAGCAACTGGCAACTCCGACGCACGATAGGAACACCGAACGCAGACGCTGATGACTGAACCTGCCAACTCAAGGTGGGCCGCTACGCCGACCGCGCTCGCCACAACTTCCCTTCCCCCGACCGCATCTCATCGTAATCATGTAAACATTAAACGCCGCACTCCGCAGTCCTAACAGCATTCCACTGCGCATACATATTACGTTATTCAATCAGCGAGAATATCGACTGTTCTTAAAATTTACGGCTTCATTTCCTAATTTGAAAATTATCCGTTTGTATAAAATTTTATGTAAGCAAAAGGTATGTAGGCATTTTATCACTTAATCCAAATTGAATATTTAATATAATTCACACGCGAGACGGTGCAAATGAGATGTTTGTAGTTTGTTATTATTATTATATATATTATATTTGTGGATTTGCTGATTACCCAAATGATACCTCCGCAGTCTGCGTTACATAAAGTAAGTTTATTAGATGAAGTCGCCACTGGGAATCGCATAATATGAGTTAAAGCACTGCTCTCTAACGAAATTAATTCTGATGATAAATTTATAGAAGCAAAAGATAAAAGAGGTCTCTAGTACCCTTCCAAAGAACTATTTACTTATCTGAAAAAATACCGAAGCGAATATAGATTCACACCGACAATCTTCTGAATAAGATAATAAAAATATTGTTGACCACAAATATTTTGCACTACTCTGTCGGAGTGACCGCTTCCTTGGTACAGTGGTTGACGCGTGAGCGTAGAACCGAGGGTTCGATTCCCGGTGGAGACGAAAAATGGTTTGGTCTGGCAGGACACAGAAGGCTGATCACCTACTTGTCCCTAAAGAAAGTCGATCAGTGAAACAGATGTATAACGCATCTGCCCCTTATCTACTAGGGGTCGAGACGGGACTTCACACACTCTTCACAACTCTGTCGTAGTCGGAAAAAAAAATTTAAGGACATTAGTGATCATCAGTTTGGATACCTAATGTCCTCCTGCAAGCTATGTTTTAGGCCTAACTAAATCCATTAACGGAAAATATATTAATGCCTAATAGATATACCCACCTACATTTTCTTTCAAGAACCATATAATATATTATTTTCAATCAGGGATGTTATGGGTGGTAGGGTTCTGAATACGAATACGGATATTGTAATACAAAAAAACGGCCAATCGTGAGTAGCACTTGCGCACCGAGGGTTCCGTACAAACCTGTATTTTTTATACGTTGTAAGTTGTAACTGTAAAATATTTTTCACAGTTTTTCCTATATCTGTTCTATATGTCGTTGAAACCGTGATACGTACCAAATTTCAAAATTATTTGTTGATTATAACTTTGATTTTTCACAGCTTTACCCCTAAAGATCCACCGTTAAAGGTATGTACATTGTACAGGCACGCATTTTGTAAAAATCGAGATACATATCGATACCAAACAAAAATTGTCTCTATTGCGCGAGGACGTCCAATCTTAACCAATATTAATCATTACTTCAATGATTACAATATTGTATGGAAGGAACGCGGCCATTGTCGAATTGTAGGATAAAATAGAAAAAGTTGAAGAAATTCGATTGATCAGGCTAGGCGGTATGATGGGAAGACTAGGCAATGCCCTGGTTTGACAAAAAAACGCGGGTTCGATTTCCGACTCGTGATGGATTTTTTCCATTCTTTAAAATTGTCTGTGTCTGCGAAATTTTACAATAACAAAATAGATGACGAGAATGCTAATTAGTATCAAATAAAACGTTAATTGTGGATACAAAACAAATCTTTATTAGCCTTTTACATTAATTTAGATATACACTATTCAAATTACTTAACATATTTTTCCATAAACTTTTTATGAAACTCTGATCTGAGGGAATCATTTATAAAGGTGATACCCTTCTTGTCAGGTTCGGATCGAGCACAGTTTTTGAATACAACATCGTCATCCCAACGCCGTTTTACCTGAAATAAATAATTTACAATATTGTCATACAAAATAATCACTGAAGAGTATATTCTATACATTGAATGATAATAGTTATTAACATACCGTCAAATGTGGCTACTTGACCTTTACTTGGCAACTTGACCACACCTTCCGTTTAACAACAAAATATCAAATTTTGTAGAGTTGAAAGCAAATTGACCTAACGTATCGATGTTGGTAGGTTTTTAAAATATTAATTGGCAACATATTTTAATTTTAAAGCGGTAACGCTGTTGGTTCTCGCAATATAACGTATCGAAGTGTGACTGTGACTAAGGATCTTTTGCCGGTGTCAGTATTATTATGTTTGTAGAGCTTAAACTGCACATCTCAGGTGAGTACAGTTTTGATATGTTGTGTAATAAACCCTAGAGATTGATTTTACAGTGGGAACTATCCAATTTTAGGCTCATCTGTCGAAATATTTGCTTGGGCATTGATGCCTCAGGTTAGGTCAAGTTGCCATTGACCGCTGCGTGGCAACTTGACCTACGCCTAGGGTTGACACAAAAAAATAACGTGACTGCATTTTTTCCTTTTTTTATCTGTTTCGAGTTTTGCATAGTAAAATCAATAAATTTGCTGCAAATTTCGGACAGTCCAGATACTTATACTCTCTTTGATGACAACGATTTAGCATATTTCTAATGAAAAATAAATGTTTCCTTACCTATTAATAAATACCTATAAGTATTAAGTAATATACATATACATATGTATTAAATTTAGTTTAATAAATAAATAGTTCATTAAAATTTGTGTTTTGTTTGTGACAACCCTATCCGACATGTAATGCTTTGTATGAAATCATTACAAATCCCGTGGCAACTTGACCAGGTAGCCAGAGCCTAACAGTTTATTGTAAAGCTTCGGGCTGCAATATTTAAAAAGTCGAAGACTTAAAAAATAATAGCAACTTAGCCTAAAACAAGAATGTTAAGCATCTACCTATGAAAACTGATGTGCAAGGTCAAGATACCACATCAGTGTCAACTTGACCTGTATTACGTTTATTTGTAAATAATGTCAGATTCAATATATTTTAAAGAAATACCTAGTAAAAGTGAATGATGAAATCATTCATGACATGAACAAATCATAAAATGTTAATAAAAGTTTAACATAAATAAGTTAGCTAAGAAAAAGTAAAAAAATGTGGTCAAGTAGCCACATTTGACCGGTAATATTTATATGTATACGAACAGAATTACACCTTTAAAGTAACAGTAAATAAATATATTCAGTAATTAATCTTGATAATAAGGCATTTAAATGCTTTATAAATACAATTTTTTTAAAGAATAGAAAAATCGAAAAGAATATATATTTTCTATTCTTTAAAATGTATAACTAAATAATTGTATAAATAAATATTTTATATTATTAATTTTTAATTTTTTTGTCAAAACATATCCAGGACTCACCTTCAGATCATTTTTTTGACCTGCCGCAGAATAATTTAACAATGGGTTTCCTGATAAAATATTTTCCATTCTAATTCTCTCTTCTTCTTGTTTCTTTTCAGCATCCTAAAATAAATGTTTGAATGGTAATTAGTGGGTAAATAAAGGGTTGATCAAAATAACAAAAGTAGAAAGAAATTAAAAATCATGAACTAACGCTAACACAGCCGTAATAAAGTTGAATATCGCGTGCGCTCTTTGATCGCTTTTGATTGTATGTGTGACTGTTTCAGAATAATAATGCAAATTCACATAAAATTTAGGGATCCTCCTCTTAAACAATTCTCTTGTCTTTCTTTTTGTATAATTACAATATCTTCTTGCATTTCATTGCATATTATGGTGTTATTAAAATGTAGTACCCATAAAATGGAATTGTTTTAACTTTAAGAATTTCCATAATATATCACATACATATTTTTTTATATCACTACATAGTATAAAACAAAGTCGCTTTCTCTGTCCCTATGTCCCTTTGTACGCTTAAATCTTTAAAACTACGCAGCGGATTTTGATGCGGTTTTTTTTAATAGATAGAGTGATTCAAGAGGAAGGTTTTAGTATATAATTTATTAGGTTTTAGAAAAAGCGGGCGAAGCCGCGGGCGGTAAGCTAGTTAAATATATATTTCGGTTTTGAAGTACCATAGTCAAGAGCTTTCTTTTATGTATAGTGCAAGTTCTACCACAAATAAATCGTAAAAATAATTAAGTAAATTCTAAAAATAACAATTTTATTTTTTATGCACTTGTCCACATTGTTACATTGTCCCTTGTGAGGAATGGTACAGATGCACTTGCCATATTATCCTTATAGACCTACTTACTAAAATCACACTTCATTCAAAAAAAATTTAAGTTTTAGTCTAGTGGCGGCGCACTTAGCTTACCACCAAGCAAGGCGTCGGCTAGTTTGCCTTCTTATTCCATTAAAAAAATAAATAAATAAATTTAGTATACATGGTGCCAGCTTTCATTAGTCCTAAACAAGTCTCTTTGATTAAAGCTTTCAAAAGATATATTTCAAAATGAAGTATTTCACTAGTAGCCTGGGGTAGAAGCCTTTGAAAATAATGAAAAGATAAAAAAAATCGCAGTCGGATGAAACCCATTAGAAAAGGAGGGGAATATGATAAAAATGTAAGGAAAAATAAATTACGGTCAATCCGAGTTCGGGAAGCGGGAGGGGGGAGCTTTTAAGAGAAAAAAATGGTTTCTCTCGATTTCCGACAAAACTACAATTCCTATAGAAAAAAGTTCTATGGCAAAGTTGTAGGTAATTAAAAGTTCTACAACTTTTGTATTCACAATTTTTTCACATAACCTAAAAATTTAGGTGAAAAATTCAAAAAACCAAGTTTTTGGTCTTTTATTTCTATCTACTTCAAAATTTATTTTTTTTCTACGAAATTTGGTGGAAACTTACTTTATTATGTCCCAAATACACTGTAATTTATTTGATCGAAAATATTTATTTTTTCGCCTTATTTTGAATTAATACCAAAAAAACAACCTAATTTTCAATCGAAAAGTCACCCGTCAAAATATCAGCTTTTTTCAAAAACTTGGGGTGCCTTTTATTTATTGAAATCTCTACTTTCATATGGTGTAAAAAAAATAAACACCACCATAGTAAATGTTCTCAGGAAATGCATACAAACAGTCTGAAAATTAGCTTTTACTAAATCAGGCACAATTCTTGAACTCTATTTCTTCTCTTGTATCGGCTTTTCGGTAATATTTCAAAAGAAAAATAATTATCTGTTCTAAGTTTAATATTTTACAGCATATTCAAAAGCAAAATGGTGTCGATAAAAACATTTCAGGTAGTTCGAGAAGTGTGCCTGATTTAGTAAAAGCTAATTTTCAGACTGTTTGTATGCATTTCCTGAGAACATTTACTATGGTGGTGTTTATTTTTTTTACACCATATGAAAGTAGAGATTTCAATGAATAAAAAGCACCCCAAGTTTTTGAAAAAAGCTGATATTTTGACGGGTGACTTTTCGATTGAAAATTAGGTTGTTTTTTTGGTATTAATTCAAAATAAGGCGAAAAAATAAATATTTTCGATCAAATAAATTACAGTGTATTTGGGACATAATAAAGTAAGTTTCCACCAAATTTCGTAGAAAAAAAAAAAATTTTGAAGTAGAAATAAAAGACCAAAAACATGGTTTTTTGAATTTTTCACCTAAATTTTTAGGTTATGTGAAAAAATTGTGAATACAAAAGTTGTAGAACTTTTAATTACCTACAACTTTGCCATTGAACTTTTTTCTATAGGACTTGTAGTTTTGTCGGAAATCGAGAGAAACCATTTTTTTCTCTTAAAAGCTCCCCCCTCCCGCTTCCCGAACTCGGATTGACCGTAATTTATTTTTCCTTACATTTTTATCATATTCCCTTCCTTTTGTAATGGGTTTCATCCGACTGCGATTTTTTTTTGTTTCAAAAATTATCTACTCTAGTCTATAGCAACCAAGTCAGAAATTAAGCGATTTCTTGACTTTAATCCTATGTTGTTGTTGTGAGTTCAAGTTGTGTGGGACCAAAAACGTTGTAAATCAAAATGTAACATATAGTTTTCAATGTGCAATATTTTCATATAATCAAGTTGTTGTATTTCATGAATATCATGATAAACTAGAAATTACATTTTATAAATAGCAATGAACTACCTTCTTAGCTTGCTCAATAGCTCGCTCTTTCTTTATTTTATTCAATTCAGCCAATAAGGCTGCAGTGTCATCGTCCGAGTCATCTGAATCAGATGAGTCTCCTTCTAGAGGGTCATCAGCATCTAAACTTGCAGCAGGCACCTGATCTGCTTTTGTCTTCTTTGCGGGAGGCTCATTTTGGCGTCTAGCTGGAACCTTAACCTCCTTTTCTCTCTCATCTAATTCTTTACGGAAATCTCTTGAACGAAGTTCATCTGTTGTGCTTTGTCCCTGCTCTCTATAATATAAAATTGTTATTTGTTAATAAAACATACGTGATACGTGTTAAACTTAAATCATAATCATCACAAGTTAAAAACACTCCTTACCTGTACTTAAGTTTCGTATGTCCTGGTAAATCTCGACTAGAGTACTGTCGTGATATAGCGCTTAAATCTTTCTCACCGCGGCCTTGGCCACCTCTAGCAGGATCAAACGTTGGCCTTGCGGCCGTAGTCATTATTAATTCGTGTTGGTAGTTGGTGCAGACTTAAATTTCTCAACTGTTTATGTACGGACAAATACAAAATAGGATAGACAATGAAAATACGAGGATTTTACCGTAGATA
Organism: Colias eurytheme; assembly: GCF_061535395.1. Lineage (NCBI taxonomy): Eukaryota > Metazoa > Arthropoda > Insecta > Lepidoptera > Pieridae > Colias > Colias eurytheme. The sequence continues at coordinate 7,664,176 of NC_142981.1, read as the reverse complement.
CTATACTAAATTACGATTGTATGAAACAGGAATAGCTGTAGATAGTCCACTTTTGTAAGTGTGTTTGTAAGGAAATGTTTCTGTTTTTTGAGGTCGTATTGAAAAATGAAAACATGGATAGGTACTTTGAAGCATAGAGTATAGTAATCTTTGAAGCACTCAAGCCACAGACATATAAAAAAAAAGGTACTCTGTGGCCAGTGGCCACAGACTCAAGGCTCAAGCCAAGCACCTTTGAAAGTTTGATTTTTGAAAATTGAAGTTTCTCTAATCGATCCATAGACTAAATAAGACAGACTTGTGCACAAATATAATTTTAACGATTGGGAAAAAATCTGAATATTTGATTGAAAAATTGAATAATAATTATATAATAGGTGTTTATTGTATCTGAATTAATGTTATGAATATTTAAAGCAGCTATTTTTTTCAGAATATAATAAAATTTTATCATAAGAATAACTTTCCCGTTTTCTTTTAATTTTTATTTAATACGAAGAAAAAGGAGTTCATTGATTTAATACCACGACATATTATATTTATTTATCTATATAATATCTTAGAGTATATATATTACAATAGTATAGAGCGCGTGTATTGCACAAATTCCGTGCGCATCGTAGGCAGATGAGCTATAGATACTATATAGATCTCTGAATAACGATCATATGGAACTGCCATATGCATGTACTTTTCCTGCATACCTAAGTAAACAAATCGGGGAACAAACATGGCGGGCTAGGGACGTTCACTTGTTCGTCTAGTCGATAATATTGTATCGATTGATGATAGAGTTAAGAATGGGTAATTCAGGTAATAAGAATTTTGTCTTTTTGAATGATAAGTATGCAGTAGGTGCTTACCTAGTAAGAGGTACTTCTTTCAACAAAATAAAAAAAGATAACTACTTCTATCGGGCAATCGTTACTCGGTAATTCGTGATTCGGATTAACCATTTTGCAATTGTACCTACCTACTAGGGATAGCTGTAGTGTGTAATCAATACATTTTGATATTTTCGTTCTGCAGTTTTATATGAAACAGCTGATTTTTTTCGCGATTGACAGGGTTTTCTTTATATACCTATGTATCCACACTAATCCTATCCTATCATACTTCCTACTAATATTATATATGCGAAAGTTTGTGAAGATGGATGTGTAAGTTTGTTACTCTTTCACGCAAATACTACTGAACCGATCACAATGAAATTTAGCACACATATTGAGGTTAACTTGAATTAACACATAAGATAGGTTTTATAATATTATAAATGCGAAAGTGTGTATGTATGTGTATTCCGTTTTCACGCTAAAACGGATAAGCCAATTTTGATGAAATTTAACATCGGGTTTTATTTGACTATGGAGCCATCCATAGGGTACTTTATTTATTTATTTATAAGCTTTATTGCACACAAACAGAAAATACAAATTTTACTTAATAGGACATATTTAGTCAAAAGGCGGCTTTATTGCTCCAAGCAATTTCTTCCAAGCAACCCGTTCGATCATAAGAGCATTCTTTACCCGCGACTTCGTTCGCATGTACGAAAATAAAAAAGAGGAGAGCCGCTGGCTAAAATACATGTGAGTGGCTCAAGCAGATGTTCAAGCCTCAAGGGCAAGTATAGTTAAATAACAAACACAATTTTTTCATAAAATAATTTATTTAAGTTATAGTGGTTACTATATAATATGTTTAGGTACATGCGACAGTAGTCTCAGATGCGGCAAATGAGCTTGGCCATATACAGTGTGGAAATTTGTTGACGGACCACTTCATTTAAACATTTAATTTTCTTTTTCTGTTTCTCCACTTTTTCTTCTATTTTTTTTTTAATTCTTCGAGTGCTAAAGCCTAAAACATTAAATAAATTTTAATTATTGATAACAGTTCTCATAATTATACACATGAATCTCAGCATGTATGACTAAGACTATGAAAAAGTTACGTATTGAAGTTCCCTTTTTTTAAACAAGAATTATTTCATATAGGTTTTCTATTCAAGAACTGCTCTTACCAATTCAAGATCCTTGGCATCTTGTGGATGTGGATAACAGCATGATGGTTGATCAGTAGTATTTCATATGTCAATTAAAGCAAATTTTGATGGATGGTCTGCCTGAAAGAGATAAAAATGTTACATTAGATATGGTCCCAAGTAATAATAAATAGATTGCTACAGAAACATGGACTCAATGTTTGGTAAATTGTAAAACTTACAACTTACCAAACAACTATACAACAACTATACAAAAAGAAAATATACAACAACATATAACTTCGCACGTAATTAATAAACAAATTAATAATTTATCGATAAGGTGTTTATGCGATGATATTCGACACTAGCACTCATGTTTATGTTTTCGATGCAAATGAAATAAGGAGAATATTGCGGGTTTCTACAGCTCATAATAACTAAGATGATTAAATGTAAAATGATTAAAAGATTTCTATACACTTGATAATAAATACACTTTAATATAAGCAACAATTTAACAAAATGTTAGCCACTTACCCTTGAAAGGTTAGATTCGGCCTGTTTTTGCTTTGGCATAGGCCACAACCTACTATAGAACACTTCATGGTACCTATTATTAATTTCAATTATACTTATTACACTAGATTATGGTCGAAAAACACTGGAAAATCATAAAAATTTCACAATGACATCTTCTCACATGTAAACAAAACCGGATACTAAGATGGCGTCCGTGGCAGCAAAGGTACATCGATGCCAATGAAGAGGGCGCTAATAAAAAGAGTGTTGATGCTTTTTCTAAGGTAAAACCACTGTTGTGAGAAAGAGATGGGTATATCATTATTATTTCCGCGTCAAATTGAACAATTACGGCAGTTCCATAGGATTCTTTGTTCTGAGATATAGATGTGTGTGTGACAAATAGGGATGGGTAGGTATCAATTGCGTGTTGAACTATCGATAAGTTATGTAAATTATTAATAAATTTAAATTAATAAATTTTTTTAATTATTTTATTAAAGGAAAAATATATGAATAAAGTATAAATATGTAATTTTAAATTTGTTTACCAACTGAATAAAGTTTGTTTATTCCATTTGAATATTTCTTGTATTAATTATAAGTACTGTAAAAAATATGTTTAATTGGAATATCAGAAAAACGTGAGTACTTTTTAAATAATAATGTTAATAAAATAAAAGATCGGGTTTAGTGCTATTTCTTTAATAATAAATCAAACAATAAAAATAATGTTTTAAAAATGTTAAATAACAATAAGAAATAATTAATAATTTAAAATGATAATATAATAAATATTAATAATTTTTTTATTTAATTTTATCCATTCTACTATCAAAATCTTCAAAATCAACTTAGCGGTTCAGAAAATATATCGTAACATTACATACTTTACATTTACACGATAATACATTCGCATTCATAATATGAGAAAGTGTATCATACAAAACACACCACAAATTTATTTATAATACATTTTTAAAAGAGTTTTAATTTTAAATTTAAATAAATAATTTGTTAAAATATAGTTCTTCTAAACTTTATATCGAGTACAGCGTTGGTCAGATCACATCACTACGATCACGTGGCAGCAGTGAGGCGCGCGAGCGAGCCTGCGCGTGTCCGCCTTCCACCTCCCCCACAGAGTACCTTTTTATATACTGGACCTCCCCTTCACCCCCGCGATGCTAGATTTATTTTCATAAAAATAAGTATGTATAACAATCGACTTACTGATGAAATGTGATACTGGATTTCAATTTTGTGCATTTTCTAGTATCGTTTTTGCAAGATAGAACTGCACATTTCACCATGTTTATTCGTAAATATGAAAAAAATTCCAGAGCAACGCACTTCGACAGCACTCAACCACGACTATAAAAAAAATTTGTACGAGCGCTCGCGGCGGGAACGTCGTGTTGTTCCCACCTGTGCCTACTGTTCCCACTTGGTTGTTATCACTTTATAGATAGTATATATACTCTAAGTATAATATAATATATTATATTCTCTTGAACAAGTTAAAAAAAAAGCACTGTATTCTCTGGTTGTTGTGAATATAATGTAATCTGTGAATGTAACCTACCGATTGGCAACACTGACCATAAATCCAAATTATTCACATTTCGATTTTATGATTCCGGAAACAGAAAGAGTGACATGAGACATCAACTATCAAGATTCAAGTGACATCAAGAAGGTAGCTGAAGCTTACAAAATATTATAGTGGTGAAAAAAAGGTTCAACGCTTACAAGCTAAAAATATCATCATTGTTCATTGTTATTTGCAAACTCCCATTAAAAGGTAAATATTTTTGTAGATCGACATTTCTACTTAACCCACTTGTAAAACGACAGAAAAATCTAGTGTTCGCCATTTTGTTACAGTATTTGAGTAATGCATGCTATTAAATCGCTGTTATTTCTATTGTACCTACATTACATTATATTAATTGTCTGCCGAGTACTCGTGTTATTTATTTTTCTTCATGTAATTCACCAATATTTTTGTTACAACCTTTTTAGTCTGATATAAAAGTATTAAAAGTGTCATAATGGAAGCGCCCATTTAAGTCATAAAGACTTGAGTAATTTAGGTACCTATCTATGTGGATTGTGGTCACGCTTATAATACCCATCGCGTTTAAACCGTACAATATAAAAGTATTTATGGCGTGCTTAATATAATAAGTATGCTGTATGATAAGTTACTGTTGTATCTTATAACCTAAGACATACAAGCTGGGTCACTTATATTTTTGAAGTGGTACCCGTATTTAATTCATTACAAATTACTAGGTTTATGCCTGAGGCTTCGCGCACAAAGTGAATTCATTTTTATATACAGACAGATATCTATGTAAAATTGTATGATAAATTTTGTTTTGGTTGAGCATTCTGTTGTTTGTATGAGTGAATTAAAATTAATATAACTACTTACTAATAATTTTAGCTTTGTTAGAGTTCAAAAAAATATATGTCAATAGCTTAATAACTTGACTTTTTACTTTGTTCAGGATGGCAGAAGATTTAGACGTTGAAGCTATGCTTGAAGCCCCTTACATAAAATCGGTAAGTTTTATGTTATAATGTTTTTCATTTGTTATTGTGATATAGTTAAAATCATGCTCACTGACTACAATTTTTTTATCAATCAGTCATTTAATTCAATAATCTTATGGCTTTAAATGCCTAATGCTCCTATGGTTTAAATCCTAGAAAACCATTTGAATGCTTTGCATTGTAGCAAAATACATAAATTTATAGTACAAACTAAATTAATAGAGAATATCACTTATAATTTAATTATAGAGTAAATATATTTTTATTCACTTTATCATTCATAATATTGTATTGTTACAATAGAAAAAAATCAAATACTCCCTCCAAGAACTGAAATTGTATTTGTATATAATGAACATGTTAATGTGGTCCTCATATATGAGAATACTGTTTAAAGATGTGTTAACATTTTTTTGTTAAATAAATTAAAATTACATGTAATACTGTTTTATTAGTATTTGAATTCTGTTTTATAAGCACATCTTTGGACAGTACAACAAGATATGGAACAAAATTACATTTGAGAATCATTTCTTGTATTTATAGAACTTTGTGGTAATTGTCGAGCATACTTCACCGACCTGAACGCTATGAGGTATCCACTACTATACTTAATTATTTTTCTTTTACGCATCCTGTTAATAAATGGTGTCAATTTGTTTTTTAAAAATATTTAAAGTATACATATTTAGAAACATTTTCAACAAGACCATGAGTTTATGGGTCATAAATCTTTTGCAGAAGTATCCGTGTGTGATGTTAGCGCTGTGTACAACTTTAGTCAGTGGTTATCGCAACGGTAAGTGTAGAACTGGAGAAAGCTCAACCACCAGCATTGGACAAATGGTCCTGAAACAGACTGCTGTAGTATAGGAATTTGCGAAAACCAATATCTTGTGCATTTCCTTGGTACTGCATCGAAATTCGTTGTATCAATGGAATGTCACAAATTGTGCCAAATAATCAATTCTCTTTAACTAATGCATATCTTATTTATTCACTCGGCGTGTGTTGCTGTGGCGCTGCTTCTACCTTGTGCTTTGTGTGACAGGATAACACGTCTTCGAAGCATCGGTCGGACAAGCATAACGATAAGCACAGAGACAGAGAAAAGGAAAGCAGTAGAAGGTGGGTTGCATATGAAAATAAAAAAAATTAAATGCTTTTTTTATAACTTTCAAATTCAAATACTATTATATTTTTTATATAGACGCAGCCGATCAAGAGAAAAGAGAAAATCACGCGATAGGGATGTTCGACGGTCTAAAGACAAAGATGACAAAAGGGACAGAGATCGAGATAAGGATCGTAGGGATCGGGACCGGGACCGAGATCGGGATAAAGAACGTGGAGGTCACAGGGAAAAGGATCGAGAGAGGGAACGCGACAGAGACAAGGAACGCGATAGAGATAGGGGACGTGAAAGGGATAAAGAAAAAAGGCGTAGCAAGGAAAGGGAAAGGAGTCGCGATAGAGAAAGAAGTGCACACCCTGATAAGAGGGAGAAAAGTCGAGATAAGGAACCCAGAACTGAATATCGTTCCAAATCAAGAGGAGTAGAACCGAAACTCGAAGATTTGCCGCCTGAAGAACGCGATTTGCGAACTGTATTTTGTATGCAATTATCACAACGTATTAGGGCTAAAGATTTAGAAGAGTTCTTCTCATCTGTAGGAAAAGTTAGAGATGTTAGATTAATAACATGCAATAAAACGCGACGATTTAAAGGGATTGCATACATAGAGTTCAAAGATGCTGAATCAGTACCACTGGTAAGTAATTACATATAAAATATTTGATAAATAATAGTTCATTCTTAGATATGTTTGTAATTTCATCAACATCAATTTTGTTTTTTAGGCATTAGGATTGACTGGGCAAAAATTACTTGGTGTTCCCATTATTGTGCAACACACACAAGCAGAAAAGAATAGAGTTGGAAATACACTGCCTAATTTAGCACCAAAGACATGCAATGGACCAACAAGATTATATGTGGGTTCATTACATTTTAATATAACGGAAGATATGTTACGAGGAATATTTGAACCATTTGGAAAAATTGATCACATACAACTTATGACCGATCCAGATACAGGAAAAAGTAAAGGATATGGATTCCTTACAGTAAGTATTATTAGTCATTTGATTCAAATTGTTTAACCTTGATACCATACTAGATAGACCGGGAGATACTGACACAAAATTTCGAGTCATTTGTAACAGGATGGCAGTTCTACAGGGTTCTTAGTACGCAATGACAAAAAGAAAAATGATGGTGTGAACGCTGGTACCGGCGGCTTAGTCGCGTGGGCGTTAGTCGAACTCGTCGGAAAATAGCGAAAGTCAAACGATTTGTAACAGTATGGCACTTATTTTTCCTGTAAGTTTGAGGATCAACGAATATAAATACAAAATTTCAAAGATCTAGGTGTTGGATATCTTCACTTATATAAATTAATAATAAATTTATTTTTCAAGTATGACAGCACTTTTTCCCCCTACTAGAAGTATGGCAAATATAATAATGGTCACATTTTATCAAATACTCTCCAAAAAGCCAAATGCAATACTGGTACAAAAAGATAGGCGAAATAAAAAAAAATTGCAGATTTTCGGCGGTATGGCGACCATTTGGAATCGTCTGAAAAGTATGGCATGGCGATTTTCGTAAATGGCTGCACGACGATGGTTACCTGTGCAAAAGTTAGCCTGGTACAAATGGTTGAATAATTGTTTTTTTTAAATCAACACATTCGCGTCGGTATGGCGGGCTGTAAGTCATACCGGAAAAGTATGGCATGACACTACCGCCTACTTCTTTTTTATGGGCTATCGGTAAATTCTAAAATTTTTGTGTTACAAATCGTTTGACTTTCGCTATTTTTCCGACGAGTTCGACTAACGCCCACGCGACTAACCCACCGGTACCAGCGTTCACACCATCATTTTTCTTTTTGTCATTGCGTACTAATACCCCTGTAGAACCGCCATCCTGTTACAAATGACTCGAAATTTTGTGTCAGTATCTCCCGGTCTAAGACGTTGTCAAAATGATTTACTAAAGTAACATTTTAAGGGGTTCTTTTCGAATTTATGTTTTAAAATGTAAATTGTTGGATATTTTCCCTTGTTTAGTATTAGACTCGAAAGGTAATATCGTCAAAGAAATATAATACTATGTGACGGAATTTTTCTGATATAGCGAAAAAGATACAAAAATAGAATCACTCATTTTGAAAACCAGATTACTGCACTATAGTTTTAATCTCTTATTTATTATCGCTATACGATTTCCAGTCTTCTTCAATATTATTTGTTATTTTGTGCGGTTATTCGTAACTAATTCCCGCTGACTTCCAGTTCCTTTTTGATGGCGGGTTATAAACAAACTAGCGACCCGCCCCGGCTTCGCACGGGTGCAATGCTGATACTAAATACACTACAGAAAAACTGTGAACGTTGTATATAAAAACATAGCGGCCCGCTTCGGCTTCGCACGGGTATAAAATACTAGCTGCTCCGCGCGGTTTCACCCCCGTGGCTCCACTCCTGTTGGTCGTAACGTGATGATATATAGCCTATAACCTTCCTCGATAAATGAGCTATCTAACACCGAAAGAATTTTTCAAATCGGACCAGTAGTTCCCGAGATTAGCGCGTTCAAACAAACAAACTCTTCAGCTTTATAATATTAGTAAACAAATAAAAACGTTGCAGTTCCACCACGCGACGGACGCGAAGAAGGCGATGGAGCAGCTGAACGGGTTCGAGCTGGCGGGGCGGCCCATGAAGGTGGGCAACGTGACGGAGCGCGCGGACGGCGGCGCCAACACGCGCTTCGACGCGGACGAGCTGGACCGCGCGGGCGTCGACCTCGGTGCTACCGGCCGCCTGCAGCTCATGTTCAAGCTCGCTGAGGGCACCGGCTTGCAGGTACATATTTACTTAATACCCGACCCGACAGACATTGTCTTGTCCTCGCGAAATTGTGAAACCCGTAAAGCTGTTGGTTGTAATGTTTTCGCATTTTCTAAATATTTTTTTTTTCTTTTTAATAAGATCCTTCTCCTGTCAATAACAAACACATTAAAATAAGAATTATGTGATGCTGTGACCAAGGGAAACAGGAATTCATTTTTTAAATAGAGATATAAAATGCTCCTGTTGCAACTTGACCGAGTCTTATGAATTTTTTTAACAACATCTATTTTTCATATCCCTAAGTGATAAGAGTAAGAGCTAGCGCGCACGAGCAACTTTGTCTCCGCAACTATTTTGTCTCTCCCATCAATTTGTATGGGGAGTTGCGTCGCTACGTGCGCGCACTTTCATACTAGCCCATGGGTGAAGAGACAAAATAGTTGCGGAGACAAAATAGTTGCGGAGACAAAGTTGCTCGTGCGCGCTCGCTCTAAGGCAAAATAATGCTTGCCAGGACAACTTGTTTTATGTATAGTTACCATAACGCAAGTTGAGAAGATATTGACAGAGGAGCAACAACATTAAAAAAAATTCAGTTGTAGATATATCAACTTTTGCTCTAAATAATTATTATAAATACGATTGTTGAATGTATTTTAGATCCTTTGTGAAGAGAAAATTATGAAACTAGTTGCTCCCACAGGCTTAAACTGCGATCAATATAAAAATGTCACTATTTCATGCAGAAATAATTCAGCGTTCTGAGCTTTCTGAATTAGATTAAAATCTATTTTTTAATTTTTACTTTTCATACTGTAGACTAGCTGTTCCGCGTGGTTTAACCCAAGAACGATCAAAAATAATGTATTATTCCCGTATATAAGTGCTGTAGCACTGCCCAGCATCATCAAAATTAATTTATTGGTTAAAAAATTAAATTGATAATAAAAGTAAGAATTTAATTTTACACCTTATTTCACAGTACTTATTAATAGTGTTTTTCAGTCTTGGCTGACTCCAAATAATGAGGTAATTATTGAAACAGACAAACTCGGATCGAATTTACATCTAAGAGTCATAAGGGCTTATGCATTTAAAAATTATGATGAATTAATAAGAACTCATATTCATTAGAACATATTCAAGTATATAATTTCATATTCATACACATGAAAGAGAGTTTTTTATATGATTTTTCTGAAAACTTTAATAACTAGTGGTTTGCCTCAGCTTTGCTTGTGGTACATATCACTCAGGGATTGTGTACATATCCTATGTTGAAAGAATTTTTAGAAATCGGTCCAGAAGTTTCTTAGATTAGCGTGTGAAACACTCTTCAGCTTTCTATTATGTATTAAGTTTAGAAATATAGCGCAGTTACGAAACAATATATTCCATGTTATGAATTGTATAAAAAAATTATCCAATTGATTGAGACACTTACACATTACCTTATTGACGTGAAAACGTCTTAACCCATTGACCACCGAGCGGCCCGATCGGGCCGCGACACAATAGATTTTCTATTGTGTCTGTGATTCCGGGACTGAGGGATTAAATTAGGTTGCGACTGGGAGTCACTTATGAAAAAGTGTAACGCTCGGTAACGTTACGATGAGTCACCGAACGAGAGAGAGGCCCGCGGTCTGCCGCGCGCGCAGCACATAAATATTCTACGGAGAAAAAGACGTTGTCACGTAAAATCTTCGCCCGTAAAACCGACTTTACAGGCAACCATTTTTTTAAGCTTTCTTTTAATTGTTATGGAAGAGAAGCGCCTTCTAACACAAGTGAAATTTATCACTTAAATGAAGGCACTTGCCTCCAACCCAAGATGAAAACTTGTTTAAAAGAAATAAACAATTTTTATTTATTTATTTATTTACTCTAGCAAAAAATATTTTCAGATTCCCCCGGCGGCAGCATCGGTTCTAATGGGAGCTGGATCAACGTTAACGGCTCAACCCCAAGTTGCGCCACCGATCGCAACGCAATGCTTTATGCTAAATAACATGTTCGACCCAGCCACGTGAGTTTATCGAAATATTTTATCTTATGTCATATTTTGTTTTAGTAACAACGTCTCTCAATTTTTATTATTTAATGTGCAATAAGAATAAGTCTTAAATTCATTTACACTATTTTTTTATTTATTAAATACAATAAGGCCTCGCTCCGATAAACTTAGTAGGTGACAATAGTAATAACGTCAATATTTGCCTCTCATAATCACCGCTCTTATCTGTTACAGAGAAACGAATCCGAGCTGGGACATTGAGATTCGCGATGACGTTATCGGCGAATGCAACAAACACGGCGGCGTTTTGCACGTCTACGTCGATAAAGCTTCACCTCAAGGGAACGTGTACTGCAAGTGCCCCACGATAGCCACGGCGGTGGCGTCAGTGAACTCGCTGCACGGCCGCTGGTTCGCGGGGCGCGTGATCACGGCGGCCTACGTGCCCCTCGTCAATTATCATTCCTTGTTCCCCGACGCCATGACGGCGCTTACACTGCTCCTGCCCACGCGCCAGAAATAGAACGCGAGAACGATTACTCGATCAAATGCCCCGATTTATATATAAATATAGTGTGTTGGCTTAATTATTTAGAATAAAATATTAATTTTAATTTTTGTTTTACTGGTTTTACAACACCCTATAACAGTTTATACTGCTATCAATTTTTTACATTATTTTAAGGTCAATAGTTAATCGCGATAAGTCACCTCTGGGATAACGATTTCTGACTTATAAATTAATCTAGATCGATTTTTACACAAACAAAAGTTTATTATAACGATAAGACAACTATGACAAATGAACCAATAATTAAATCCGTCCTCAGTAAATAAAAATATTAGTAACTACAATATATTATTATAGTCAAAAATATGTTTCAATTTTATTTTAAGATTACAAAGGGATATTAGAAACATATATCCTAATACCATATTCAGAAAAATTATCTCTAGACCTACCAGAAAAAAGGAATTCATTTCAAGTACTAAAAGTCTGTAAAATGAAGAGGTGCTATCAGGTTGAATAAAATAACGTCATTGACCCATAATATTTTTTTATTAAACAGCTCTTATCCAATCCACTTCTAAAGTAGCCGGACCTTTTTGTTTCACCGGTTGGTAAACACCTCCATACATTTGAATGCCAATACTTGTTATTTGTGAAACATCTAGGGTCTCGTTGTTGTTCACTCTTTTACCTCTGTAATATGCTTTGAATTCTGAAAACGGTAGACTTCGCACAGCGAATTCATCTTTGGGCGCCTGAAATTAATTGTTGTTAGAAAATTATCATTATTATTTAAAAAAATATTAGTTTTAGATACGATTTTAAAATAATTAACATATTTTAGCAACATCATTAACAAAAAGAAGTCTTGGATAAACAATTAGTACAAACAAACAAATAACAAATTCTGATGTAAGTCAAGTTGAACGATTTTATTATAAACTAGCGGTCCGCCCCGGCTTCGCCCGTGGTATATATTTACGTTTTCTCTACGTAAAAACCATCCTCGTACTTCAAGGAATATAATAAAAAAAGAATTATCGAAATCGGTTCAGCCGTTCTCGAGTTATGCGCTTACCAACACATTTTGCTATTCATTTTTATATATAAGACTAGCGGTCCGCCCCGGCTTCGCCCGTGGTATATATTTACGTTTTCTCTACATAAAAACCATCCTCGTACTTCAAGGAATATAATAAAAAAAGAATTATTGAAATCGGTTCAGCCGTTCTCGAGTTATGCGCTTACCAACACATTTTGCCATTCATTTTTATATATAAGATATGAAACCTATCGATTCGAGTTGATTGTGCTAGGCTGTGCTAGGTAATTTAATACATCAACAATTTTTAAGGGTAATATATTAAATGTTAAGTATACAATGTACCTACCTGGAAATATTGTTCAAATGAATAATTAGGCTCATCGTTTAAATCTTTATGCCTCAGGACTATTTTAAATCCATTAAACTGCCCTTGACCCCGACACATGATTTGAAGTTTAGTATGGCCAGAAAGATCATAAAATCCAAGCGCACGTATTCCAGCAAATCCAGCTCCATTCAATTGAGGATTCAACAGTGCGAAAAATATAGCTCTTCTAAACTGAGTATTCTGGTGTAATACAAAAACAGCCTTAGACATCCCCACACTTCGAACTGTGTCCGATTGTTCTTGCCAGTCGTATACATCGTCATGTTTTGTGAAGTCGAATAAATATTGTCCTTCATCTGGTGACGTGATATTGCTGGAAATAAGAGTGGATTTAATGAATTTAATATGAAATAACTTATGTTTCGTATGATTACCTACATGAATTCATCGAGATAGGAAAAGTAGAAACTATACACATAACACAATGTTTTGTATAATAATACAAGTAATAGGTATAGAACAACGATCGATCAAATCGCTAGACGTATTATGTATAATTTAGAATTTGATGAGTAATTTGGGCAATGTGAAGAATCAATTAACAATTTATTCCACCGTGCATGATCTACAGTCTCGAAAAGTCAAGGAACTTTTCCGGTCCTAACCACTATACCAACACTGTCTCTTTATTAAAGCGAAAAAGTTTGAATATTATGTACCTAGTTCGTTTATCAATTAATATTATTGGTATGGTTATGGAATTGTAGGTATCCATTACCATTTACCACCTCAGATGATCGCCCTTCACGTTCTTTTTCAATGGATACGAAATCAAATAAAAAAGACCACACTAAACATGACACTACCCACTAGTAGTTAGTAAAAGGAATAGTTAAAAGCATTCAAATATGATCAAGCAAAAATGATTTATTTATTTAAAAAAAAATACCAAATGTGGTGCAGGAAATGAATTCTTAACAAATTATTTCTTATAAAATCAATAGATATTATATTATCAATATGAGTTTTCAAAATATACGATCTATACTTTATTTATACATACCTAACATACCATAAGTATATAACGCGAAATACCTATAAAACATCTAAAAAAATAAAGGTCATGAAGACATTTAACATACATATTATGGACTTGTTTACTTTCAAGTTTCATTTAATTGCACAACGAGAAGTCATACGTATAGGAAATAGGTAGGTAGGTACAGGTATTGAACTAACCATTCTAGTAGGTAGTAGGTACATAAGTGCCTATTTATTCTCTCTATGGCATCAACTTTATACATTTTAATTTAAAATAAGGATTTAAATTAAAATGTATATCAACATATTTCGAATAGCTACTGGAGCTATTGCTATGGCAGTAATTGATACTTAGCCTTATTGATTAAACACAGGATGATAGTAAGTAGTTAGGTACTGTAACAAGTAGGTAATATAAGTTTATAACCAACTAGCTTTTCGCCCGCGGCTTCGCCCGCGCAGTCAAAGAAAAACCCGCATAGTTCCCGTTCCCGTGGGATTTCCGGGATTGCGTCATGTTCCCGGGATAAAAAGTAGCCTATGTCCTTTCTCGGCTATCAAAATATCTCCATACCAATTTTCATGCAAATTGGTTCAGTAGTTTAGGCGTGATTGAGTAACAGACAGACAGACAGAGTTACTTTCGCATTTATAATATTAGTATGGATTGTAATCGCACAGTAGGTATTACAAATATATTGTAATACTGTGCAGTGTGCTAATAGTCCTAATTTTAATTAATAATAGAACGCGCCTGTGCACAATTGATTTGAGAATTAGACTGAAATTTTCAGTAGGGCGTTTGTCCACTACAAGGAATTTTACGGTCCGGCATTCCGATTTTTTACGGTCCGGTATGGCACGCAATTAATCTATATACTAGCTTGTGCACTATACGTAATTTTACTGTCCGACATTTTACTTTTCCCTATTCCGGATGGTTTTTTGAGTTTACGAGTCGCTGTAGTTATAATTGTTTTCAAGTGCCCACTTGCTTGGATTTTACTGTTTTTACTGCATATGCCAATTGAAAGCAAGCTCTTGTTTTACTTTCTTTTAGTTGGCAATGAGATTTGAGAAGTCGGTATTGTTATTTTATATACATTGACCAAGCATTGGCCTATAATTATTATCTAAGTAAGTGTTGGTAAGTTAAAGTTCAAGTGGGAATAGCTTTAGCTCCTCGTCACCGATTAAAATAAATAAGTGAAACACGCAATTTAAACAGAGATTTACTCTTACGGAACTTTACTTTTTATTATAACGAAATAATATAATATTTCACCTTCTATATTTTTTACTCGTTTCTTGTAAAATGCAAAAACAATCATTTATGATAGCATTATACCGCCAAACTTCCTTGAACTGTACCGCACTGATCCGAGTAAAGACGGACAGGTGCACAAGCAATTCATCGGTTTTTTCATGCCACACCGGACCGTAAAAAATCGGAATGCCGGACAGTAAAATTCCTTGTAGTGCACAAGCGCCCTAATTTCAGTATAATCATCAGTAGTCAGTAGGTAGTTATTATATTATCTGACATCTGTGCCTACATTAATAATTTACGTTGGTTATATGACCTACAATCTATATCTATTATATTCTTTGTATCACATAGAGCCATTTCTCGTTTGTCATATTATTTTAGGCTCACGGTACTATTTTATAACTTACTAGCTTTCGGCCAACGGCTTCGCTCGCGTATTCGCAGAAAAACCCGCATAGTTCCCGTTCCCGTGGGATTTCCAGGTCTCAAGCGTCTCTATCTCTGTACGTTTGAAGTAAATCCATGTAGTACTTTTTGAGTTAAGCCCGGACATACATCCAGACCAACAGACAAAAATTCTAAAATCTATATTGTTTGTTTCGATATCGAGTGTATTCTTAAATATTCAATGTAACTACAGTTTTGACTTTCCTACGATTTTATTATATACCGTATGTACAGTTTATAGCAATCTATAGGTACCGTCTCAGTATTAACTATATTCTAATAAGAGTTTTCTATATATACATAGATATTAAAATAAAAAAAAATAATTAATAATACAAAATAACATACCTTGTGTCACACAAAACACTCACACCCTTATGAAAAACCAGGGCATATAATAAGTAGACAATATATTTATACATGATTTAATGATAAAAAGTTAACTGACAACTATCACATTAATAATACGCAACTACACTGAACCGATGTAAAAATTATCCGTTTATCTACACAAAACACATGAGATGAAAGACATTTACTTTACAAATATTTTGTTACTCAAGTTGTATTGCTTATCTATGGGCGTATTCAGAAAGAAAGCTTGAAACTTATAAGCGCTTATCGGCGCTTGTCATGTTCATATATTTTCCTGTCATTTTCCTGTCAGTGCTGGTAACCCGCGCAGGAAAATATATGAACATGACAAGCGCCGATAAGCGCTTATAAGTTTCAAGCTTTCTTTCTGAATACGCCCTATAATTATTATTGTGTTGACGTCTTACGATATCACATACTAACTTGGCACCGAACATGAATATCAAATTTATTTAATTAGGTACGTTAGCGCACATAATATAGAGTACTCCACATGTGGGTTACAAAGATACGCAACTAGCAGCCAGTGACCCGGCAATCGGCGAACAAAGGATCGAAATTAGCTTTATTTAAATTATTTGATGTTGTTATATTATTACGCGATTAATTATAAATCTTTGTTTCTATCGCTTTATATATGGTTTTAATTGGTGGTCAAGTAATTATATCATAAATGTAAAAAACATGTAACTATGATGTAGTTGTAAAAAAACAGAATAATATAAAAAGTATACCGATGTGCTAAAAGGTAGCAATAACTGCCTACGTAATATTTTTATTAATATCAAATCAACATATTTTTTTGTAAAAAAAAGAGATAACGTTGTAACTAGTGTGTAGATTGTTCGCTATCATATAAACATACATATTTGATATTATTATGGATTTATATCATAACTCACGTACTTAATACCTTCAACCTAGATGTTGCCCGCAGTTTCGCCCACTTGGGCATAATAAATTTCATATAAATTTATAAGGAATAGACAAAAATTGATCACGAGGCGGGATTCGAAATCGCACCCTTCATGCAAATCCAATTACTTTTGACTAATTTGCAGTACTTACCTAAATCATTATCTTACTAGAGCTATCTAGGTATGTAATTAGTTCTATGCTTTCACTTTTATGTTCATTAGGGACACACCGATTATAATAATTTATAAATTTATATTTATAAAGCATTTAAATGCCATAAAGACCATAAAAAATTTCGTCCCTATGTTTTTCCCTTGGGGGTTGAATTTATCAAAATCTTTACTGAGTGAATGACTACATCATATTGACTCTCAACTCCTCTGTACTATAATAATAAAAATCATCAATATCGGTTCACCCTGTCTAGAACCCTGTCTAGGTATGTAGTGACAAAGTTTCTTCTTGTGTTTTTGTAAGTTCAGGATCCATCGCCCATTTTTGCACTTGATTACTATCAAGCTAATTTGCCACGGATCCAGAACTATTGTATTTACGCGAGTATTATTGTATTATACTAGCTGAGCTCCGCGGTTTCACCCGCGTGGCTCCGCTCCTGTTGGTCTTAGCGCGAGCGTTATGATATATAGCCTAGGTACTAGATTTCCGCCCGCGGCTTCGCCCGCGTTTTCAAAGGAAAACCCGCATTGTTCCCGTTCCCGTGGGATTTCCGGGATGAAACCTATCCTATGTGTTAATCCAAGTTACCCTCTATATGTGTGCTAAATTTCATTGTAATCGGTTCAGTAGTTTTTGCGTGAAAGAGTAACAAACATCCATACAAACTTTCGCCTTTATAATAGTATTAAGATTAAGATAGCATAGCCTCTGTGCCTTCCTCGATAAATGGGATAACTAACACCGAAATAATTTTTCAAATCGGACCTGAGATTAGCGACAAACAAACAAACTCATCAGCTTTATAATATTAAAATATAGATTCACGGGCTGGTCAAGTGGTCAGTGGTCACCCTGTGGTGTGGTACGCGACGCTCAATGTAAGATCGAAACGCCTGCGTCGGCGTCGGGTTAAATTATACATAATATAAAGGTGAATAAATCGCGTTTAAAATCCGTAAAAGTTCTAAATGGTGAAAAACATACAAAAATATAGAGATGAGAAGTTGCTCCTTTATTAGAAGTCTTTAATTAAGCTAGTTATTGAAACACTGCGTAGTTTATGGTTTAATACTAAATTATTGCATTGGAGTCCCGTCAGTTTATTGAACTCTACCTACTTTAATCATTTGAAGAACTGACTGAACCTAGGTACACCTCACCACTGTTTACATACTATAATGGGTACAGTATATAGCCTTAAGCCTACCTCTTTAGCCGTATAGGTACTAGCCACTAGGCACTATAAGGTATTTAATACCTATCTCACAGTTCATAGCATAGGTATAATACAATGTAAAGTACCTATGTACTTAATCATTCGACTTGAAATATTTATACGCGTTTATTATTTATGTCTGTGGACTTTAACATTACTAACTATAGTATTTATTTACAATGCCACGTACCTAGATTATAAGTATACTTTCTTGCGCATTGGGCCTATTGGAATATGATGAGTAAACTTACCAGTCGTTTAAACAGGAAGCCAGTACTTGCTGATCTTGATCAACGTTTGTTAATGCTGCCATACTTATTTTATGTATATCTATAACAATAATTTACATTGTGCATTACAAAATACGTAGGTCGTAGAGATAATTACTAGTAGAAACCTAGTCGTATTCAACCAAGGCTGTATTATTCAAATGGATGTATGCTCGCGTTTTTTTCATCCTTCTATAACTATTATTCTCTAATAAAATAATTATTGATAGGTAATCTAAGATATGCAGTATGTCACAAATTAAGATGTTAAATCAATGTTATTTTCCTATGTATGTTCTTCTTACAATTATTAGAGTTAAAAATTGAAAAGTAGTTTTATATTATTTCGTATTCTCAAAGTATTTCATGGGAATGACCTTTAGACTCTAGCCAAATAGAAGGCAGACCTGTTTCTTACTTGTTTACCTACTATCCAATGTCCAGTTATAAAATACACCACATATACATAATACATATATGCAAATTTACTAGATGACGAATTTAAAGAAACAGTTACAGTTATTTGGCCTAAAAAATAATATTTTACAGCTATACATTAGATTAAAATTAAGAATACCTATCTACTTAATCTGAGGTTAAAACTATGTTTTTTACTAAAAGTTTCAGAGATGTAAAAAAAAATTAAGACTATGAGGGCACTTGATTATAGAAGTTTATAAAGTAGGCTGTAAACTTCACTGCTGTGATAGGTATATAAGAAAATATATTTTTGTTTCTTCTGAAAGCTTGTGATCATATTGTAAGTGTAAGTAAAAACATTTGTAGGTTTGAATAGAAATGGGCAATTATGGTTTGAATAGAAAAGCAAGTTAAATTAAATATTTTTATTAAATATTAAAAATGAAAAATATGTAAGTATGTATACAAAAAATATATCCTAAGATTAAAACTACATCTATACATAGAAATAAAGAATATCTTGTACACTGTTTACAGTAATAACATGTGTATGATCATACATTTAAGTTATAAAGTAACCCATAACTTTCCCCTCTATAATCTAAAATATTAAAACATAAAATCACAATTAATTTCCACCACCTGAATTGATATTATGTTTCAAAATGCCTTTGTTCCTTAAGTATCTCACTATGAATGGGGTTGCAGTTAGTGTGATTCCTATTCGAGCTGGTGCTAAAACTTTATGAATAGCATATGCTATCACAAAAGTCCCAGCATTAGATGTGATCATGTTAGATAGTTTCCCCTCTCCAACATTAAAATATTTCAGAACTGCTACAAGATCTACCCCACTGAAAAAGATGATAAATAATTATAGTTTGTTATATGCATGAAATGCAATTATCTTACACAATTTATTTTTCCATACCTTGATACAAGTACATAACAGATTCCCAGAGACATGATTGAGATGGAAACATGAAATACAATGACAGTTGCACCATAATCTTTGACAGCTTTTTTTAATTTTTCTTTTGCACTCATGGGATTATTAGCAGTATCTGTACTCATGTTTCTTGTTCCAATGGCTATGCTTTGTAAAAATAATGATGAAATATGAATAAAGATAATATTAAAATAACTTTCATAAAATAACATAAATTGTAATAAATAACCATTTAATTTTTCATACCTCCTGTAAATAACCTATCACGGTATTCGTTTCTTAGCGTAAGATAATGAGCTCCTTGAAGATGGTCAGATAAGTATTTGTATCCTTGGCCCCACTGTGAGCCTGGCATATTCAAATGTGTGTGATTTCCACTGAAGGGGCTGGGCACATTGCTCTGCATAGATGAAGACAAACTTACAGCACCACGACAATCATATTTATGAACATATGGATCTGATTGAACGGTTATATCTATTTTCATAACATTCTTATCATGATAAGCATTGATAACTGGTCCAGATATGTCTCTTTCTCTCATTGGTGAAAATCTTCCCATTTCAGTTGCATAAATATTAACAACATTAGTTGGTAACTTCAGAACAGTGGCTTGAGGAAACTTTAGTATCGGCGAATTATGAAGAGATATACCAAATTTATCTCTACCGCCTATATAATAAAATGAAAGATGTTATTTTTAATACTCCAATAATTAATTATATTGAAATCTATCTATTTACAAATATACTTACCGAAATGAACATTTGTCAATTGCTTTTGACAACAATAATTATTGAATCTGGAGTAAACTTTATGCATTTTTGTAGAAAATAATTGTGACCTTTAAAAAAAATAAACTCAAATAAAAAAAACATTCATGGCATTATAGTAAAACACTTAATATTGTTTAGCGAACAAACCTACGTTCTTTTTATTCACTACGTTATAAGTTAGTCACTTGCCGAAGTCTCTGATATAGCTCCATCAGAATCTATTACACTTACAAGTTACACCTTACTTATTCGATATGTCACTTTCATAACTGGTTCATAGTCACAAAAGTACGATTGGTATATAATACGAAACAATAGATGGGTATTTATCAATAGATGTTATGAATATAGATCAGTAAATACATACATACCTTTACAATAACAATGTACTATTTGTAATTTGACTTCCTAATTCCTAAAATTGCCTAAAATAGATCACTGACTGGTGACATCAATGACAAATGACAATTATTGACAATCGTATGATGTGTGACCACCACAGATCTACTACGTGACCACAGATTAAGAGCGTTTTCACATTATCCGATCCGATATCGGATATCGGACGCCGATAGCCGATATCGGAGGTATAGGTAAACCAGAATCTGATGGCAATTAGGGAAATCAAAATTTTGAGTGTGCAACCCTAGGGAAAATGGACTGAACGATCTTGATACTGCGTATTTTTTATTTTGTCCTCAATATCATTAGTTATATTACACAAGTGGATAATACTGTATTTAATAATGAGATATCCACGTAATATTATGTAGGTACTTATTACATGTATAATATACATATTACTTTTCTAAAGGTAATACATAATTATATTATGTATTACACACCTATATTATTTGAATATAATATATCATTATGGCATGTGAAAATATGGATGTAATGATAATGCAGATCAAAACTTATTTACTATATTTAACGATTGTTTATAATTTTTTATAAAATAAAACAATAATAAAATAAAATCATGTTTATTTTCGTAAGATTTAACACATTATAAAATTGACTTGTACACCTTGGACTTGACAAATAGCCGAATTGGAAACTCCTGTTATAAGTTTTCATAAAATTATATTTTAATCAACAAACAATATTATATACCTATTTATAACATTTTTAATTTAAAGTATCAAAACGGGTAAGGCCAACTTAGCAATAAAATCTTTCACGCGCTTTATAATTGAAAATTGTGATGAGTTTGACCCTTCTTCATCGAATATTTTTCTATACACATTGTAAACAACACCTCTTGCTTGTGATCGCAGCGGTTTTATCGACATTTAGAAGATTTTGAAGACAAAATCCTAAAAATTTATCATCAAAACAAATAATTTGACAACCAATTTGATAGTTGTCAAATTAAGTTGCCACATGAAAATCTTTAATTTTTTAAATATAAATATGCCATCAGATTCTGGTAGACCTATAAGTAAAATGTATGAAAGATGATATAATATATTATGTCGCAGGCAAATTGTCCCACTGCCCACTCTAGTTAATAAATAATAGTTTTTCGTCTCAGTCTATTTAGTTAAATAATATTGACCTCAAGAAGTGAATTAATAGGAAAACCACAGATTGTATTATTTTGCCGTTTACAAACGCTCAGCATATTGTAATAAGAAGAAGACAAGAAGTCGGTCGCGAGCCGATGGAGTACTGCTTTGCGGGGCTCCTATTTCTGTTTAGTAAAAAAAAACCCGAACCTAACCTAGCCCACCCCCTACTTAACCCCCTAATATCCAAACCAAAAAATTTCTGAATACGAATTTTCGACATAATATCATAACAACATGCCGAGCGTTTGTAAACGGCGAAATAATACAATTTGCCTGCGTTAAGATACATAAAGACCATTATACTATTTAGCATGTATTTAGCAATCTGTGGTTATCCTATTAATTCACTTCTTGAGGTCAATATTATTTAACTAAATAGACTGAGACGAAAAACTATTATTTATTAACTAGAGTGGGCAGTGGGCACCATCAACCATGGCACAAAAACCAGTCCGAGAGCGTTTTTCGTTTCAACTTGTTTCTTTCTAAATAGGTGATAATCGTACAACAAAATAAGAGACAAATTCCTTAAAAAGCGATCGGGTAAATGACATTACGATAAAAAACGTAGTATTCAGCTATGTATGAAAATAATAACTTATTGTGTTTGCACTTTTACGTACTTAAACTATGGTTCAGCTTATTTTTTAATACATTAAATTAGGTAGTGTATCATCAATATAATATGTACAGGACATTTATTCGCTCGCTTTTCAAGCAATTTGTTCCTTATTTTGCTAAGCGATGGTCACCTAATTAGAAAGAGACAAGTGTTTCTATTTCTATTTCTTTTAGGAAAATAAATGAAGTTTAAAGTAAAAAAGTTGAATATTTACATCTACATACTTTATTTCTCATCTACAATATTTTTTTATATCTTAAAGATTTTATAGTGGTTTAAATTTTATATCAGAAACAACAGCTATATGATCTGATGGGAACACTATGCTAGGTAAGGCTGTATGCGCTTTCAATTCTTCCACACTTGGAAAAGGCACTACCTGTAAATAAAATAATTCATTTTAATAATACAGACACATACTTGTTTGACCCACGAATATGTTGCAATATTCCATGAAGGCGGAACACGAATTAATCTAACGAATGGTTTGAAACATGAAATCTATTAAAATTTGCATCAACCAATATTCATTTGAATGGATATGTCGTGGCCATATCGTAGATTTGCTCACTTCATGATATGATCGATCAGTTCATGAAATGGTTGAATTTCTACTGGCCACATCACAATGTGGTTTAAGCAGATCAATGTTAAGAAATCGTTTCTCGATATGGGCAACTAAACGCACGGTTTTTTCATGAAATGGTCCAAAATTATTTAATTATATTGTAAAGTAGTTACAGTAGTTATTTTAAGAGGCACTGCAAGCGCTGTGTTTATATGGGAAGATGGCGGCTACAGGCGAAAATTTTATTTATCGCAGTAAAAAATTTCATACCTCATTCGTTCAATTAAGTACATTATGAAGAAAGTCATAGCAAATAATTTACGACGAAGAGGTTCGAGTTCTATTGAAACTGCAGATATCTTATAATCAAGAAAAAATGCGTTTTAAATTATATAACCATCTACATTTATATATCCTACTTTATTATCATATTATGACATGTTTGATAACTAATATTAAATTTTGTTTCAAATTATTGTTTTTGTTGTAAAATTATTTGTTTAATTAAGTATGTTACTAGACTTTGTATAATTTTATTAAAAAAAATTGATTAATTCTATTTGTTTCAGACGATTGACTTAAATGACAATAAAGAAGTTCTTAAAATATTCTGAAATTTTTCAATATTTTATGGACTCTCTATATTTTATATGATCTGGCCAAATGTGGATGACAAAATCATGAAACATTGACAATCTTACGTACTGGTCAAATTAAGGTGGCCACATAATGAAATGCAACCATTTCATGAAATGAGCAAATCTACGATATGGCCACGACTGATATAAAATACACTTGCCACTTTATATTCTTTATACATGAATACTACTGACCTGTTCTACTTCAAGATTACTTTTATCGTAATAAATGTAATCTAGGCAATCTGCAAATCCCTCTGTAAAATTTGTATACTGAGGTGTTCCACAAGCACTACCTAGCTGAATATCTTGTGAGAGACTTAAATCACTAACAGCTTCCTCAGGATCTGTAAATTATTAACAGTATATAAAGTATTTATTAAAATTATATTGTGATAAGAAAATATCAGGATAAGTGCAAAAAACTTCTTACTTGATTTCCAGTCTGGTAAAGTACTAGGAGCTTTGCCAGTTGTATATAACTTGTAAATGCCAGAAGATGGGTCACTGTTAAAGTCACCACATAGAATGATGGATATTCGTTTGTCCGTATACTGAAAATGTATGAAATATTTTTTTATCAACCTCTACCTTTACCTATGTTACCTCTACACTACTATAATATATTACTTCCAGTTCTATAATTTAAATATTTTTATATATGTATTATAGTAATTTTTTTTTTCGGCAGGGGTTTGATATTAATTTTTTTAATTGTGTAACTATTAAATTGTAGATCAATACTGTTTCCATTTCAAAAGCAATATAAAAATTTACCTCTGCTTGTAATAATTTAAGAATATTTTGCAGCCAATGTATAACAATCCCTCCTTGAATGAGTCGAATGTGATCTGCGTCAGGATGAAAGTATAAATGTGTGTTACCAACAATAAGAATTTCCTTTTCATTTTCCAAAGAATGTAAAATTGTTGCACTTGCAACTGAAGATCTATTTAGCAATCTTTCTTTTAATCGTTCACATTTTTCTATAGCATCCCAAATTGGTTTTAAATATGATTCAGTTTTAATTGCATCTGCTAATAATATTTTCTCATCCCCAATGCACCTACAAAAATAAAAATGTTTACTTAAGTATTTTTAATAACAAGTACTCACTTGTGAATGTTTTTATTATACCTAAATCTGTTTTCTCTGTAGAAACATGACAAGCCCTCTGCTACAGTTTTTCCTTTCTTGTAAAATAATCCTTTTAAGCCTTCATTTTCTAAAAAGCAGCTGAGTGAATAATCAAAAACTTTTTTATCAACCTCTTGCAGACATATTATATCAGCATTGTATCCTAAAATTAAAATAAATAATATTTTTTTATTTTCACTCTATAATAGGAAAATAATCAATTATAAACAGCATGGAATTCTAAAAATTAACAACAATAGACTTTTAATTTAATAACTGTTTATGCTAATTAGCTGTGACATTTGTATCATAAAATATTTACAATGCTTACCCAATAACTCTTTCAGTATAAGTTGCTTTCTGTAGTCTATTTCTAAGGCATAAGGAGGACAATATGGATGCAGAACTGCTCTTGTATAATCTGAATCACAATATAAATCTGCCAATATATTGTATGTCACACATCGAAAACTGAAATACTTTTAAAATATTAGCGATTATTTAATAAAAGTAATATAGTACATATAAGCAAAAGTAATATACATATAAGCTAAATTCATATATTTCATCTCTTTTACAGTCAAATATTAGAATATTATTATTAGGACAATTTAACTATTTTTTAATTGCTATTTCAATAAAGTGAAGTCCTATGTCCCCTAGTGGAGTAAGGGGCAGATGCATTATACATCAGTTTCACCCATTGATTTTTTTTAAGGACAAGTAGGTGATCAACCTTGCCCTGCCAAACCGAGACATGGTTTTTTGATTTTTCTCTTCGTCTCCACCGGGAATGGAACCCAGGACCACTAGGTGCTATGCTCAAGAGTTAATGACTGTACCAAGGAGGTGGTCAAGTGTTATTTCAATATGTTTCTTTAAATTTTTGTAAGAAATTCCTGTCGTTTTTAAATCAACTAGGTACAATATAAATACTATAATACAAACCTTTCATTTTTCAACTTATTTTTAGTAAACAGATGTCTAGTTTCAAATGGACAAGGGCCTGGACCTGCTTCAACACAACTTTTTGATATCACTTCAACACTAGGTCCTGTGGTGTTAATATTTTCTAAAAAAATAAGAACAAAATTAATAGGGGTATTCCTATAAGCACACAAAGCTAAGAGATTAGAAATAAATTGATAGAGTAGGTGACAAAATGACAAAAAAAAATGATTTTTCTATAAAGCATAGAATAAAAATTACAATTATTTATTTAATTATTTAAACAACTTTTACATTACCTATGTAAACATAATATAACAAACATAACAGTACTGTATAGTAAAAAACAAAGTCACTTTCAGCTGTTGTCTGTACATATGTATGCTTAGATCTTTAAACGTATGCATTGGATTTTGACGCATTATTGTAAAGATTTGTGAGCAAAGTTTTAGTATATAATTTACAAGTTTAAGACAAAGTGGCCAGAGCCGCAGGCGGACAGCTATTTTAATAATAAAATATAGAAATCAAATATTTGTATATTATAAAAAAAGAATACTTACTTGGAATGCATTCTAGTTTCAGTTTCATTCCTATATCTTTTAGGGTAGGGGTATAGTAAAATGTGTTTGCAACAAATTCCCAGTTAATATGATTTTCCATAATAGGATTCCCATTTTCATTGACATCTTTGGCTCGATACCAATTAAATATGCTTATAGATTTATCTGCATATTTTGTTTCTAAATTCTCAGGATAAACGGGAAATCCGATCAAAATACACTTGGGTAAATTGAAATTTATAACCCAAGGCGCATTAAATACTAAATCATAGAATTGGTCTGAAATTTTTATTTTTAATGGACCTAACTGGAATAGTTGAATGCAAGTATACATATCAGGAACAGCATTATGCTTTTCATCTAAAATTTGGACAGGTATATTTGATTCTTCGCTTTGAGTTTTCTTTTTAACCTTCTTGTTAACCACTTTTTGTACATTCGTTCCAATACGCGTACATAAACTTTGAACACCTTCACTTGATTTTCTGCTTAAATTGAATTGTCTAAGTGTATTTTTAACATTGAATAGAAACGCAATATCAACTTTGTCTTCATTTTCAATGTGCCTAAAATAACATTTATTAATATTCATAGTTTTTGTTTTAGATAAACTTAATAAAGAATGGACGAAACGAATGCACTGACTAAATCCATATATCATAGCGATATCACATTAATAAAATATACCATGTGATTAACTCAAACAATAGGGAAAATTAATAATTATTGTTATTTCTAAATAAAATTTAAAAAATAGGTTAGGCTAGAGGTTAGGAGTGCTAAATAAACGATAATAATATTTTGCCAAATGTCAATTCAATTGTCAAATGCCATGTCCGTCATCTCCTGTCATCTCACATCTCACGTAGATACAAGGTTAATAATACAAAATTTCCTAATTTTGTAAGAAATCTCATTTTTTAGAAAAAATACATATTTATATAGTTAAAAAAACTCGGAGCAATTAACAAGCCTGGAGAAGTAACAATTAATTGAACGTTTCTTATATAGTGGCTCTCTTTTATTCAATACCCTAATTAATGCGATAGAAAGAGACAACACACTGTGATCTGCTTGGCATTCAAATCCACATGTAGCCACTTTTTGTTCTAAAAAGGTAGTGCTTGCCTTTACTTTATCGAATACTAAAATATCGATAAATAAAAAAATTAAGTTATAAAATTGCTTGAAGATAATTTAAGATTCGTTTAATTTTGAATTATGGATAGGTAATTTCAAATTTTAAGATTCGTTTAATTTGGAATTATTCATTTACGATGCGTATTGACTGCCTTGCATTGTATGGTAGTGGTATTTATAAAAAATATTATAAGGTATTTCGGTTTAGGTTGTTTTTATGGTACTAATATTATAAAAGCAAAAATATATAAGAATGGACATATTTTGATACTCTTTCACGTAAAAACTACTGAATGAGTTTTTATGGAACTTTACAATTATATAGTTTAAACATCAGAATAACATATAAGCTACAATTTATCACAGGAAAATAACTCATTCAAACAGGAAAAAATTGGTACAAGTTTAAAATAAATTGCTTCAAATAAAACAAATAAACATTTATTTTTTTAACAACATTTTATTTCGATACTTAATTACCAAATTACAATATTTATTATTTAAAATAGATGCCACCTTAAACTTGTGGCACAGCATCTCTGCAAAGCACTTTACTTTTCTTCCCGTCTGATTCGAAATGATTTGAACAAGGCCGAGAATGTTTTGAAGGCTTCCAATTTTTCCTGTGCTATAGCTTTAACTCAAACATCTTTTAATTGTTCTCAAGCCAGAAACCTGCAAATAACAATAAAATCCATACTTAAATAAGTACTTTTTTTTACTCCTAACCTAAAGCAGTCATTATCAATGAAGTACTTCGTTCCTACTCAAGTATCGATAATTGCACATCACTATGGAAGTTATATTTTGCATTTTTTCTAAAAACTAAGCTGATTATGATTTCATTTCAATGATTACGGTTAGATAAAACATAGATGATTAAGAAAATAAGGTAAATTAACTTATTTATCATACAATTAACAAAAAAATTGATCAAAACACTAACCTGTGAAATGACAAATTTCTATCTTCGTCCGATTTCACATTACTACGGATTTTACAGCCGTAAGCAACACAAGCCATGTTATCTTTAGTCAATTGTCTTTTCATAAAATAACAAATTAAACTAAAACACTCGTTTTTCACTTCAAAAATAATAATTAAAATCAACATGCGTCCGTGACCAGACTGGTCACTGAAACAAATTGACATGGGCACATGTCATTTCAAACTGTCGAACTGACATATAACTGTCCTCTTTTTTCGCATGACATTTTGCCATAAGCCAAAAAGGCCAAACTAGTGCTATATTGTTCAATTAATTGTTACTTCTCCAGGCTTGATAATTGCTCCGAGTAAAAAAAGGACAATGTTAGCTCATGAAATTTTGTTGTTTTGTCACCGATCCTTGATAACTGGTAAGTGTACATATAAATGTTCAAAGCGAGTCAAAATCTTTCGAGACTCGAGTATACTTTTTTTATTCTGAGCAGGTTCGGAAGCGTGAAATTTGCTGTTATATACTTAGATCTATATATTTGAAGCTAATAAAAGTGTCATAGAACAAAATAATTACTGTATATTATATTATTTTTTAGTGTTCTCTTGCTGTAAGTGGTTTCTGGCAACAATATTGACAACGCAATGACAACGTGTCAAGTTTTGTGTACGTGTAGCACAATTCCCGTTCACCCAGTTGACGTATATTGGAAGTTCAAGATATTTCATTGCAGATATCTCTGTACAATATACCGTGTAACGTGTTAAAAGTGAATTAAAACTAATTTATCTAAAATGGTAAACATCACACACATAAAATTGTGATACTTATGAGTTAAATTAATTGTATAAATAATTATAAAACCTATTTATTTCAGCCAGCTGCTCCGAGTTCTACATCGGTGGGATCAGGGAGTCGGTCTCCAAGTAAAGCATCGATTGCTCCTAGAGCATCTAGCGGCGGTACTGTAAGGCAACGTAAATCAACAACCACGACAACAGCTGCAAGAAGCCGTACTACTGGCGCTGGCTCTGGTGGCATGTGGCGTTTCTACACCGATGACTCCCCTGGTGTTAAAGTGTGAGTAGCTTAAATACTGATTCATTCAAAACATTAAATGTTGGTAAAGTAATTTTTAAATATTGTTTTATTTTTCAGAGGTCCTGTACCAGTGTTAGTGATGTCTCTTCTCTTCATTGCCTCTGTTTTTATGCTGCACATCTGGGGAAAATACACTAGGGCTTAGAGATCGTAATGAGACTGTTTAAGGAACTTTCAATTAATGGGGAGAGAGTGAATATTTAAGTTATGAGTGATTAAATATTTGGTGAATTTACTATAAATATTTTTATGTTGTATGTTACTTTGATCTTAACTTTTATTCTAGATTTAAGATTATGTCATAAATGAATAAATACATTTTAAATATGAGTCTTTTTCAATTTTTGCATGAATAAATTTAAACTAAATTATGTCAACAGTACATTTGGGACTATAATAATTATTAATTATAGTCATTAATATTTTAAATGGAAAGGAACTAGAAAAATTTTCTTTCAATTATTTTAAAGCACTAAGGTTTACAAAACTATGATACAAAAAGGTCTTCAGATCTATAAATTTTGTATATGAAATTAATGCAGTTTTAATTTTGGAATTATTGTGATTTGATACTTTCCCAGTTTTTTCATTCTTTAGTATTAAACAATATGATCATATTTAGTTATCATATTGCTATGGTTGTATTGTTATGATTTATTCTTGAATAACACAGTATTTTCAACTTGGTTGGGGTACCCCTATAGCCAAAGCTGCATTAGGTGATTATTTGTATATTTCATACTAGCTGTGCTTTCACCCGCACTGCTCTGCTCCTGTTAGTCTTAGCGTGATGATATAAAGCCTATAGCACAGGTATATATCTGTCAACTGTGCATATAGCCTTCCTCTATAGTTTGTCAATGGGCTATCTAACAAAATCGGACAAGTAGTTCCTGAGATGATGAGCACATTCATACAAACAAATTCTTCAGCTTTACAATATAAGTATAGATTAATTAATTAGGTGTGTACATATTAAAACATGTATAAAAATAAAATAAAGTACATTTGAAAAAATATTTTTCTTTATTTAGAGGTAAGTACATTTAGCACTGGTTCATAAGTTTAAAAATACATGTAAAAATAATAGAAAATAATATTTACATACACTAAACATCAGCCTTATATTTAATCTCAACTTATTCTAAGTAGTTGCCTGTTATGAACAAATCCATATTTAAATTAAAAAGCTAAAAATATTA
Organism: Colias eurytheme; assembly: GCF_061535395.1. Taxonomy (NCBI): domain Eukaryota; kingdom Metazoa; phylum Arthropoda; class Insecta; order Lepidoptera; family Pieridae; genus Colias; species Colias eurytheme. The sequence goes on along the minus strand of NC_142981.1, from coordinate 7,632,992 downwards.
ATTAAAAATAATACTTCATATTACTAAATACTTTCATCAAAAATAGCAGTTATTAAAATAGAGAGCGACAATCTTTTTTATTTTAAGATTCTGTATGTAAATACAACAACATTATTAGGTGAACACCATGTTAGATTAAAAACTTATATAAAAGAAAATAATGGATCATTTTAAGTACACAGATAATTAAATAAACAATCACTGTCTCTTGCTAAAAGCTGTGTCATGAATACCTTATTTATTTACTTTAGTTTGACCATTACATAATTATTATTAATAAAGAATTGCTACATTCCTTTCCTAAAATATCCTATATATTAAAAGTAATAAGTAACTTAAAAGTAATTTGTAAAACAGGTAAAAAGATATGATTCAGTTAGTAATTTAGTAAGGTACAGAAAATTAATCATACATATGCTTCAACATGTCTTCCTCTAATTCTATCAAAAAATTGGTGCCATGACACTAATGTTTTACTGGACCAAATCCAAAAACTTGAAGTAATGCCAACAATCATAGTCATGAGGTACTTAATAATGAACATTTCAAACTTGGGTCTATCTGTTTCTTGATTTGAGAAAGGACATGGAATTGAGTATTGTGGTGAGGAGCACATGTCACGATGCCATGTTAGCATCCAAGAATCAAAATGTGCCTGTTCGTAAAACAAACAAGCAATAACAATTAGGGCTGGAACTGTATAAAGTACTCCAAAAATACCAATACGAATCATTAGCTTTTCCAATTTGTCCGTTTTAGTTCCATCATGCTTCATTACAGTCCTTATTCTGAATAGAGACACAAATCCTGCTAGCAGAAATATTGTGCCAAGAACCAAATACGCACACAATGGCACCAGCACAAAACCTCGTAGAGCTTCGGCATCCCATAAACCAACATAACATACTCCTGATAAAACATCACCTGTAAATAAATAATTTAAATGTTAATTTATCACATAGTCATAAAAAATTACATACAAATAAAAAATTATACAGGTCTATTAAATATTAATAACATGTAAATGAAAAGGTACTAACCATCAACATTTCCCATGGCTAAAATTGATATAGTTTTAACTGCTGGCACTGCCCAAGCAGCCAAATGAAAATACTGGGAATTTGCTTCAATAGCCTCATGTCCCCATTTAAGTCCAGCTGCTAAGAACCATGTCAAAGTAAGTATTACCCACCAAATACTGGAAGCCATACTGAAGAAATATACAATCATAAACAATATGGTGCATGGTTCATGTTTAGTGCCTTGTGTAATAACTGTGATATTAGGTAATCTTGTACCACTCACAGTCATAGGGAATGGACCTTGACAACTCACACTATCTCCCGCACCCCAACCCATGATGTATGCTGCTGCAACCATTAGATAACATACTGACAAAAATATTATTGGTCTTTCTGGGTATCGGAAACGATCAGTATCAATTAAGAATGTGAGCACAGTAAAGAGACAACTTGTAGCACAGAGTGTCGCCCATATGCCGATCCACAATCTGGCAAAATTTTTCTCATCTTTACTAAAAAACATGCCATTACATGGTGCACCACAGTCATATTCAACTTTGTCTCCTACTTTGAGAGAGTATTCTAAATCTAAATTTTTAGGAATTTTAAATTGAACTGGGCATACAAATCCATAATTCTTAGCACCACGAAGCTTAGACGGATCTCTATCAATGTTTGATTTGTATTCCACTTTAGGAAGCCTTGTTTCTGATTTTTTCCGAGATACTTGCGTTACATTGTGGTCTCCAAAGCATATAAAATTGTCATCTGTAACTACAGGAAATCTAGAACAATTGAGATGTTCCGGCCATAGAAATCCATATCGTGTCATGGATACATTGCAATCCATTTGAACTGTTTCACACAAATGACGACATGGTGGTATCGGAGTATCGAGTATAGTACATACGGGAGCATACACTGAACATAAAAAGGATTTCAAATCAGGTGAACAGTTGCTTTTTAAGAAAGGCGTAAATAGACTATATACTTCAGAGCCCGCATCTTCTTGTTTCGTGTGGTCTAGTAAATTCGGGAAGATTGTTTGATTGTATCGTATTTGCTGACAGAAAGAAATTGTTATTGGTTCACAACGTCCATGATGAGGCAGAGTATCTCCTTGATAAACTGTTACACGTGAACTTTCAGAAATAACAAACAAAAGAAATAATGCATGTATAAACAACATCCATATTCTGCCCATATTCAACGAATTTTTTAACCGTAGCGTGTATTACTTTTGCACATTAACTTATATTTTTTCACTCATTTTTACTCAATCTTTTGTTTTTTGTTATAGACAGTAACATTTTTTATAAAAAAAACCGTCTAGAGATATAATTTTAATTCAATACAATCATCATGTTATCACAAATTGACGCCCTTTGCAATGTTTTTTTTAGTGAACCACAGATTACTGAACCATAGATTTGGCATAGACTGTGGTCTATGCTATAGATTAAATATAGTCAAAGAGCCTTGGCCCATGTTCAAGTTACAGGACAGAACTTTGGGG